>NW_024055593.1:0-73576 GCF_902713615.1 Scyliorhinus canicula | reverse complement strand
AGTGGTCCCTGGGCAGTATATCATTATTTACAGTGGTCCCTGGGCAGTATATCATTATTTACAGTGGTCCCTGGGTAGTATATCATATTGACACTGGTCCCTGGGTAGTATATCATTATTTACAGTGGTCCCTGCGCAGTATATCATTATTTACAGTGGTCCCTGGGTAGTATATCATTATTTACAGTGGTCCCTGGGTAGTATATCATTATTTACAGTGGTCCCTGGGTAGTATATCATTATTTACAGTGGTCCCTGGGTAGTATATCATTATTTACAGTGGTCCCTGCGCAGTATATCATTATTTACAGTGGTCCCTGGGTCGTATATCATTATTGACACTGGTCCCTGGGCAGTATATCATTATTTACAGTGGGCCCTGGGTAGTATATCATTATTGACACTGGTCCCTGGGTAGTATATCATTATTGACAGTGGTCCCTGTCTAGAATATCATTATTTTCAGTGGATTCTGGTTAGTTTATCCTTATTTACAGTTGTCTCTTTGTTGTATATTTTTATGCATAGTGATCTCTGGCATTATAGAACATAGAACATTACAGCGCAGTGCAGGCCCTTCAGCCCTCGATGTTGCGCCGACCTGTGAAACCACTCGTAAGCCCATCAACACTATTTCCTTATCATCCATATGTCTATCCAATGACCTTAATGTTGGCGAGTCCAGTACTGATGCAGGTAGGGCATTACACGCCCTTACTACTCTCTGAGTAAAGATTCTACCTCTGACATCTGTCCTATATCTATCTCTCCCTCAATTTAAAGCTATGTCCCATCGTGCTGGACATCACCATCCGAGGAAAAAGGCTCTCACTGTCCACCCTATCTAATCCTCTGCTCATCTTGAATGCCTCAATTAAGTTACCTGTAAACGTCCTTCTCTCTGACGAAAACAGCCTCAAGTCCCTCAGCCTTTCCTCATATGATCTTCCCTCCATACCAGGCGACATCCTGGTAAATCTCCTCTGTACCCTTTCCAATGCTTCCACATCCTTCCTATAATGAGGCGACCAGAACTGCACACAATACTCCAGATGCGGCCGCACCAGAGTTTTGTACAGCTGCAACATGACCTCATGGCTCCGAAAATCAATCCCTCTACCAATAAAAGCAAACACACCGTACGCCTTCTTAATAACCCTCTCAACCTGGGTGGCAACTTTCAGGGATCTATGGACATGGACCGAGATCTCTCTGCTCGTCCACACTACCAAGAATCTTAACATTAGCCCAGTACTCTGTCTTCCAGTTATTTCTTCCAAAATTAATCACCTCACACTTTTATGCGTTAAACTCTATTTGCCACCTTAGAGCCCAGCTCTGCAGCTTATCTACGTCCCTCTGTCACCTACAACATCCTTCCGCACTGTCCACAACTCCACCGACTTCAGTGTCATCTGCAAATTTACTCACCCATCCTTCTACGCCCTCCTCCAGGTCATTTATAAAAATGACAAACAGCAGTGGCCCCAAAACAGATCCTTGTGGTACACTACTCGTAACTTCGTAACTACTCGTAGTAGTGAACCTTGTGGTAGCCAATTTCTGATCCAAACTGCTAAATCACCCTGAATCCCATGCCTCCGTATTATCTGCGGTAGCACACCGCGGGGAACCTTATCAAACGCTTTACCGAAATCCATATACACCACATCAACTGCTATACCCTCGTCCATCTGTTTGGTCACCTTCTCAAAGAAATCTATAAGGTTTGTGAGGCACTACCTACCCTTCACAAATCCTAATCAAATTATTCCTTTCTCGATGATTATCAATCCTATCTCTTATAAACCTTTCCAAGATTCTAGGTCATGTCGGCATAAGGAAGGGGGAGGTTTTGGGTATTCTAAAAGGCATTAAGGTGGACAAGTCCCCAGGACCGGATGGGATCTATCCCAGGTTACTGAGGGAATCGAGGGACGGAATAGCTGGGGCCTTAACAGATATCTTTGCAGCATATGGGGCTGTTTAGCTCACAGGGCTAATCGCTGGCTTTGAAAGCAGACCAAGACAAGCCAGCAGCACGGTTCGATTCCCGTAACAGCCTCCCCGAATAGGCGCCGGAATGTGGCGCCTTGGGGCTTTTCACTGTAACTTCATTTGGAAGCAAGATGATCAGACAATAAGCGATTTTCATTCATCCTTGAGCACGGGTGAGGTCCTGGAGGACTGGTCCATTTGTTTAAGAAGGGTAGCAGAGATAATCCAGAGAATTATAGACCTGTGAGCTTGACGTCAGTGGTAGGCAAACTGTTGGAGAATAAACTGAGGGATTGGATCTTGTCACATCTGGAAGAAAATAGACTTATCAGTGATAGGCAGCATGGTTTTGTGCAGGGAAGGTCATGTCTTTCAAACCTAATTGAATTATTTGAGGAAGTTAAAAAGTTAATTGATGAGGGAAGGACTGTAGATGAAATATACATGGACTTTGATAAGGCGTTTGATAAGGTTTCCCATGGCAGGTTGAAGGAAAAGTGAAGTTGTATGGGGTTCAGGGTGTACTAGCTAGATGGATAAAGAACTGGCTGGGCAACAGGAGACAGAGAGTAGTGGTGGAAGGGAGTGTCTCAAAATGGAGAAAGGTGACTAGTGGTGTTCAACAGGGATCCGTGCTCGGACCACTGTTGTTTGTGATATACATAAATGCTCTGAACGAAGGTATAACTGGTCTGATGAGCAAGTCTGCAGATGATACAGGTGGAGTTCAATCCAGGCAAATGCGAGGTGATGCATTTTGGAAGATCTAACTCAAGTGCAAACTATATGGTCAATGGAAGAGGCCTGGGGAAAATGGATGTACAGAGAGATCCAGGAGTTCAGGTCCATTGTACCCTGAGGATGGCAACGCAGGTGGATAGAGTGGTCAAGAAGGCATACAGCATGCTTGCCTTCATCGGACGGGGTATTGAGTACGAGTTGGCAGGTCATGTTACAGTTGTATAGGACTTTGGTTAGGCCACATTTGGAATACTGAGTGCAGTTCTGGTCGCCACATTACCAGAAGGATGTGGATGCTTTAGAGGGGGTGCAGAGGAGGTTCACCAGGATGTTGCTTGTTATGGAGGGTGCTAGCTATGAAGAAAGGTTGAATAGATTAGGATTGTTTTCGTTGGAAAGACGGAGGTTGAGGGGGGACCTGATTATTATCTGCAACATTATGAAAGGTATGGACAGGGTAGATAGCAACAAGCTTTCTCCAAGAGTGGGGTGTTAGTTATAAGGGGGTCACAATTTCAAGGTGAGAGGGGGAATGTTTAAGGGAGATGTGCGTGGAAAGTTTTTTACGCAGAGGGTGGTGGGTGCCTGGAACGCTTTACCAGCGCAGGTGGTAGAGGCGGGAACGATAGCATAATTTAAGATGCATCTGGACAGATATATGAACGGGTGGGGAACAGAGGGAAGTAGATCCTTGGAAAATAGGCAATAGGTTTAGATAAAGGATCTGGATCGGCGCAGGCTGGGAGGGCCGAAGGGCCTGTTCCTGTGCTGCAATTGTCGTTGTTCTCTGTTCTTTGTTCTTTAAGATTATGCCCACAACTGAAGTAAGGCTCATTGGTCTTTAGTTACCGGGGTTGTCTCTACTCCCCTTCTTGAACAAGGGGACAACAACACTCTATCATTATTCAGAGTGGCCCCTGTGTGGTATTTCATTAATGACAATGGACCCAGTGCAATATTTGATTATTTACAGTCGTCGCTATGTAGTACATCATTATTTACAGTGGTCCCTGTGCAATATATGATTATTCACAATGGTCCCTGTGCAGAATATCATTATTTACAGTTGTCGGTGGATAGTATATCGTTATTTACAATATAGCTGTTACTGGGAGGTAGCCATACTCAAGGTGTCGGGCAAGAGGAGCTAAAAGCAAATATCACACAACCAATTATTATTTGTGCAACATCGATAGAAAATACGAAATTAGTTTTCAGTCCATTAAACACAGCAAATCACTAAAAATATTTCATTGCATCTTTCTCTGTGATTGTAAAAGGATTGTTCATTGCAATAATCACAGGCGGTTTCTAATTATTGTTCAGACCATAATCAAATTAAGATTGTTATTCAGTGGAATAGAATCTGTAAGTCCTTTCTTTTAAAATAAATCTAGAGTACCGTATTCTTTTTCTCCAATTAAGGGGCAATTTAAGGTGGCCAATCCACCTACCCTGCACATCATTGGGTTGTGGGGCTGAAACCCACTCAAACACAGGGTGAATGTGCAAACTCCACACGGACAGTGACCCAGAGACGGGATCAAACCTGGGACCTGGGCGCCGTGAGACAGCAGTGCTAACTACTGCGCCACCGTGCTGCCCCTTGAATCTGTCATTCTTGATCACAAAACAATAACATCAATTAAAATGCATTTGTTCAGCTCACAATCACAATCAATGGGATTCTCCCTCGGCAGCATCCTCCAATCCCGTAGGCAGCGCTCCCATGTCCGCGGGTTTCCCGATGGGGTGGGGTGGTCACAATGGGAAACCTCATTGACCGACTGCGGGAACGGAGAATCCCGTTGTGGCGGGGGTGAGCAGTGCCGGATAACGGGGCTGGCGGGATGGAGAACCGGATACAGGACATTAAAACAATGATCATTTTCCAAGAGAATTATCATGCCAAGATACTGATTAATCCATTGATCACTAACGGTATCAATAAATATTTTAACTTCCCATATTGATATGTGTTTAGAAATATTCTCCATGTCTATGATACCAGCAATTATATCTCAGGATTTAATTCCATTAATCACAGTTGTGCCATAACTGAATAGAGTGAGAATTCTCTCTGCCTGTTTCTGCCAATGAAAACTGAGCAAATGGGGCAGCACGGTAGCATAGTGGTTACCACAATGGCTGCACAGCGCCATGGTCCCAGGTTCGATTCCCGCTTGGGTCACTGTCTGTGCAGAGTCTGTACGTTCTCCCCGTGTCTGCGTGGGTTTCCTCTGGGAGTTCCGGTTTCCTCCCACAAGTCCCAAAAGACGTGTTGTTAGGTGAATTGCAGATTTCTAAAATCTCCCTCTGTGTACCCGAACAGGCGCCGGAGTGTGGCAACTAGGGGCTTTTCACAGTAACTTGATTGCAGTGGTAATATAAGACTACTTGTGACAGTAAAGATTATTATAATTAGTAGTAGTAAAGATGTTATTATCATTTTAATCGTTAAACACATGATGCCTTTTCGTCCGCTGTCTGGCCCAGAAGGTGTGGGATTTCCTCCTCCAGTCTCTCAGTCCCATTACCTCGTGTTCGTTGTTCAAGACAAACACTTGTAACATAGACTATTGCTTGCGATTTTGAACTCCTGTCACAGCAATACCTGATTTAAATGGTTATAACAAAGAACAAATGACAAATATAAGTACAACATAGATATTGGCCCTTCGGCCCTCAAGCCTGTGCTGAACATGCTGCCCATCGAACCTATAATCTTCTGCACTTCTGTGGTCCGTATCCCTGAATTCCCATTCTATTCATGTATTGCCCAATGTAATTAAGGTTCTATACAACTGCAGCAACTGATTCATTAAATGGGCAGCGGAGTAACTAAACCTGAGAGCAGGGATTAGAATTTAACATTTAATTTTACAGCAAAAATCCAGCGCCAGGACCAGAAAGTTAATTGTAGCTTAATCTGATAACAATTTGAGTGATTATTTTGAATGAATTAACGAGTGCATAAATGTCACTCAGCAGGGTGCAGTGTTCTAACTGTGAGATGTGGGAGAACCGTGACGCTTCCAGTGTTTCGGCAACTACGTTATCAATCCAATCATCCCAAAGGGAAACCTGCTTCTAAACCATTCACACAGCGAGTGGTTCTGATCTGGTCTGTACGGCCTGGGACACTGGTGTAGGCAGATACAACAGTGGTTTCACAGGGAATGGTAGGAGTGACAGAAATCAAATGTATGTCTCCAGGGAAAGGGCGGTGCAGTCGGATTGAATGATCTGCCCATCTATAGAGAGGCTGAGGACAAACGGAATGAATTGTTCTCCTTCGGTACTTCACTCACTTTTCAGGCTTTGGATGTTGTCTGGCTGTGAGAGGATGTGGGCCAACACCTGCAGGTCCCCTCCATGTTCCCCACCACCGCCAGTATTCTCACTGTAATCCTTTCTATTCACTGTGTCCATGTGTGAACTCAGCGTCTGCTTTAGCTGACTGGTTACTTCACAGCATCAACTGCATTGTAAGGTCCAATCTGTCTGACCCTGGGCGCTGTCCTGTGCTTTTCATATTGAAAACATCTGTGTTGCTCCCATTAAAAACAGACGCTCATTTCATAATCAGAGGGAGGCCTATCTTTTTTGAGGTTGCATTACAATTATTGTTAAAAGTGTCTGTGCCACGTGTTTGCTTTCTGGCCTCTCACTGGGGAAAGGCAAGTTCTATTCCAGCTCTGCACAATAACTGACCTATCACACTGTCAATTATTCACACCTTCAATCGTGGAATACTGCATTCAGAATATTTACTTGATCCAGTATCTGAGTTTATAATTTAGGAACACTTTGTTTACTCAGCAAATGTATTCATCCGGATTGTGTTTTCCCCATGATACCCAGATCCCATATCTCCAAGCACACTGCCTCACACTCTATCTATCCCTTGCATTCTCTCCCTCTCTCACATTCACACCATCTCTCACACTCTCGCCATTTCTCATCCTATCCCTCTCTCACACTCCCTCACTCTCTCACACACTGTCCCTCTCATACTGTCTCCATCTCTCATATTCCCTCTCTCAGACTCCCTCCAGCTCTCACACTATCTCCCTCTCTCACCCTCCCTCTCTCACACTCCCTCTCTCACACTCCCTCCCTCTCTCACACTCTCTCCCTCTCTCACACTCCCTCCCTCTCTCACACTCCCTGCCTCTCTCACACTCCCTCTCTCACACTCTCTCCCTTTCTCACACCCTCCCTCTCACACTCCCTCTCTCACACTCCTTCCCTCTCTCACACTTCCCTCTCTCACACCCTCCGTCTCTCACACTCTCTCCCTCTCTCACACTCCCTCCATCTCTCATACTCCCTCCCTCTCACTCCCTCCCTCTCTCACCCTCTCTCACACCTTCCCTCTCTCACACTCCCTCTCTCACACCCTTCCTATCTCACACTTTCTCCCTTTCTCACTGTCTCCCTCTCTCACCCTCTGTCACACTCCCTCCCTCTCACACTCTCTCCTTCTGTCACACTCCCTCCCTCTCTCACATTCTCTCCCTCTCTCACACTCTGTCCCTCTCTCACACACCCTTCCTCTCTCACACTCCCTCCCTCACACCCCCTCTCTCACACTCCCTCCCTCTCTCACACTCCCACCCTCACTTACTCTCCCTCCCTCACAACCTCCCTCTCTCAGACTCTCCCTCTCTCACCCTCTCTCACCCTCCCTCTCTCACGCTCTCCCTCTCTCACGCTTTCCCTCCCTCACACTCTCGCCCTCTCTCGTACTCCGTCCATTTCTCACACTATCAACCTCTCTCAAATTATATCCGTCTCTCACACACCTTCCGCCTTTCACAGACCCTCCCTCTCCCAGACTCCCTCCCTCTCTCGCCCTCTCTCACATTCCCTCCCTCACTCACACACCTTCCCTCTTTCAGACCCTCCCTCTCTCACACTCCCTCCCTCACTCACACACCTTCCAACTTTCACACCCTCCCTCTCCCACACTCCCTCTCTCACACTCCCTCCCTCACTCACACACCTTCCCTCTTTCACACTCCCTCTCTCACACTCCCTCCCTCACTCACACACCTTTCCCCTTTCACACTTCCTCACTCTCTCACACCCCTCTCTCACACTCCCTCCCTCACTCACACACCTTCCCTCTTTCACACTCCCTCCATCTCTCACCCTCCCTCACTCACACACCTTCCCTCTTTCACACTCCCTCCCTCTCTCACACTCCCTCCCTCACTCACACACCTACCCTCTTTCACACTCCCTCTCTCAAACTCCCTCCCTCTCTCACACTCCCTCCCTCTCTCACTCCCTCCATCACTCACACACCTACCCTCTTTCACACTCCCTCCCTCTCTCACACTCCCTCTCCCACACTCCCTCACTCACACACATTCCCTCTTCCACACCCTCCCTCTCTCACACCCTCTCTCACACTCCCTCCTTCTCTCACAGTCTGTCCCTCTCTCACACTCTTTCCCTATCTAACACTTTATATCAAACTCTTTCCCTCTCTCACACTTTTTCTCATATTCTTTCCCTCTCTCACACTTTCTCTCATACTCTTTCCCTCTCTCACACTTTCTCTCATACTCTTTCCCTCTCTCACACTTTCTATCACACTCTTTCCCTCTCTCACTCTTTCTATCAAACTCTTTCCTCCTCACACATTCACTCACACTATTTCCCCCTCTCAATCTCTTTCCCTCTCTCACACTTTCTCTCACCCCCTCCCTCTCTCACACTCCCTCCCTCACTCACACACCTTTCCTCTTTCACACTTCCTCACTCTCTCACACTCTCTCTCACACTCCCTCCCTCACTCACACACATTCCCTCTTTCACACTCCCTCCCTTTCTCACGCTCCCTCCCTCACTCACACACCTTCCCTCTTTCACACTCCCCCCTCTCTCATACCTTCTCTCACCCTCCCTCTCTCACACTCCCTCCCTCACTCACACACCTACCCTCTTTCACACTCCCTCCCTCTCTCACACCCTCTTCTCACACTCCCTCCCTCACTCACACGCCTTCCCTCTTCCACACTCCCTCCCTCCTCACACTCCCTCTCTCACACTCCCTCCTTCTCTCACAGTCTGTCCCTCTATCACACTCTCTCACACACTCAAATTCCTGCCTCTCATACTTTCTTCTTCATTGATATTCATTCCCTCTCTCCCATTCTCTCTGACACATTTCCCCTTATCTCACACTTACTCCTCTGTCACATTCTGTTCCCGTCTCACTATCCCCCTCCCTCTCTCACCCTCCTTCCATGCCTCCCTCCCTCCCTCTCTCACATCTCCTTTCGACACTTTCTCCCACACTCTGTCCCTTTCTCACAACTCCTTTCGACATTTCCCTCACACTCTGTCCCTCTCTCACACTTTCTCTCACACTCTTTCCCCCTCTCAATCTCTTTCCCTCTCTCAAACTTTCTATCACACTCTTTCCCTCTCTCACACTTTCTATCAAACTCTTTCCTCCTCACACTTTCTCTCACACTCTTTCCCCCTCTCAATCTCTTTCCCTCTCTCACACTTTCTATCACACTCTTTCCCTCTCTCACACTCTTTCCCTATCTCACACTTTCTCTCAATTTATTTCCCTCTCTCACACTTTCTCTCACACTGTCCCTCTCTCACACTTTATCTCAAACTCTTTACTCCTCACACTTTCACACTTTCCCTCTCTCGCACTATCTCTCACACACTTTCCCTCTCAGACTTTATCTCGTACTCTCTTCCTCTTTTACACTTTCTCTCTCAATTTTGCCCTCTTACAATTTCTCTCACACTCTTCCCCTCTCTCACACTTTCTTTCACACTCTTTCTCTCTGTCTCACGTTCTCTCGCACTCTTTTCCTCACTCACACGTACGCTCACATTATTTCCCTCTATCACACTTTCTCTCACTCTATTTCCCCTTCTCACACTTTCTCTTACTCTCTTTCCCTCTCTCATACTTTCTTTCACTTTCTTTCCCTATCGCATACTTTCTCTCACAATCTTTCCCTCTCTCATGCTTTCTCTCACCCTCTTTCCCTCTCTCACTCTCTCAGTCACTCAGTAGCTATCTCCTTTACTTATGTCTAAGATTATGTTAGTATTTTATACACCATCGTTCTCACACAATCTGCTTCCCTCATCCAGTCACTCATTCGGTCTCCACCCTGCTTCCCTTTCTGTCAGACAATCTACCTCCTTCTCTCATTTTATCCTTTATTTCTCCCACCCATTTTCTCTCCCATTTTATCTCCTCCCACAGTCTCTCACACTGTCTTCTATCAGCACAACTAACAGACCAGTTCTCGCTTCCTCCACATCTCAGCCCGCCTCTCTCCTGGTTAAATTGTATGTGTCAGATGGTCGGCTGGTATCAGTGAGAAACGGGGTATTAGTTTTCACAGCTGAATATGTTCCAATACTGCTCTCTGAGGTGTTGAGTTTCAATGTGCTGCAGAGTTTTCTGAGGTTCCAATGATTCTAAAGATTTTCTTTGTTTGAGGGGCTGAATCAGATTTATATATGGGATCACAAATTTCGGGCTTTAAATAGTTCCAGATTTTGGAGAAATTGAAATTTGCTACTTATGCACCTTCAGAAAATAATGATATCAAATAAAGGAATGGTCACAGATAGAGGCAGCTACACCCCAGAGTGCAGTGCACCCACCCAGAGAAACACACTGACAATTGGAACTGAATCACTGAATGTTCACAGTTACAGAGACAGCTACACCCCAGAGTGCAGTGGACCCACCCAGAGAAACACACTGACAATTGGAACTGAATCACTGAATGGCCACAGTTACAGAGACAGCTACACCTCAGAGTGCAGTGGCCCACCCAGGGAAACACACTGACAATTGGAACTGAATCACTGAATGGCCACAGTTACAGAGACAGCTGCATCCCAGAGTGCAGTGGACCCACCCAGAGAAACACACTGACAATTGGAACTGAATCACTGAATGGTCACAGTTACAGAGGTAGCTACACCCCAGAGTGCAGTGGAACCAGCCGGAGAAACACACTGACAATTGGAACTGTATCATAGAACATAGAACAGTACAGCACATAACAGGCCCTTCGGCCCTCAATGTTGTGCAGAGCCATGATCACCCCACTCAAACCCACGTATCCACCCTATACCCGTAACCCAACAACCCCCCCCCCCTTAACCTTACTTTTATTAGGACACTACGGGCAATTTAGCATGGCCAATCCACCTAACCCGCACATCTTTGGACTGTGGGAGGAAACCGGAGCACCCGGAGGAAACCCACGCACACAGTGGGAGGACGTGCAGACTCCAAACAGACAGTGACCCAGCCGGGAATCGAACCTGGGACCCTGGAGCTGTGAAGCATTTATGCTAACCACCATGCTACCCTGCTGCCATCACTGAAATGTCACAGTTACAGAGGCAGCTGCCCCAAAGTGCAGTGGGCCCATCCAGAGAAACACACTGACAATTGGAACTGAATCACTGAATGGTCACAGTTACGGAGATAGCTACATCCCAGAGTGCAGTGGAACCACCCAGAGAAAAACAGACAATTGGAACTGAATCAATGAATGGTCAGAGTTACAGAGGCAGCTACACCCCAGAGTGCAGTGGACCCACCCAGAGAAACACACTGACAATTTGAACTGAATCACTGAATGGTCACAGTTACAGAGACAGCTACATCCCAGAGTGCAGTGGGCCCACCCAGAGAAACACACTGACAATTGGACCTGAATCACTGAATGGTCACAGTTACAGAGACAGCTACATCCCAGAGTGCAGTGGGCCCACCCAGAGAAACACCCTGACAATTGGAACTGAATCATTGAACGGACACAGTTACAGAGGCAGCTACACCACAGAGTGCAGTGGGAACACCCAGAGAATCACACTGACAACTGGAACTGAATCACGGAATGGTCACAGTTACAGAGACAGCTACACCCCAGAGTGCAGTGGAACCACCCAGAGAAACACACTGACAATTGGAACTGAATCACTGAATGGTCACAGTTACAGAGATAGCTACACCCCAGAGTGCAGTGGAACCACGCAGAGAAACACACTGACAATTGGAACTGAATCACTGAATGGTCAGAGTTACAGAGGCAGCTACACCCCAGAGTGCAGTGGACCCACCCAGAGAAACACACTGACAATTGAACTGAATCACTGAATGGTCACAGTTACAGAGAAACTACACCCCAGAGTGCAGTGGACCCACCCAGAGAAACACACTGACAATTGGAACTGAATCACTGAATGGTCACAGTTACAGAGGCAGCTACATCCCAGAGTGCAGTGGACCCACCCAGAGAAACACACTGACAATTGGAACTGAATCACTGAATGGTCACAGTTACAGAGACAGCTACATCCCAGAGTGCAGTGGACCCACCCAGAGAAACACACTGACAATTGGAACTGAATCACTGAACGGTCACAGTTACAGAGATAGCTACACCCCAGAGTGTAGTGGGCCCACCCAGAGAAACACCCTGACAATTGGAACTGAATCACTGAACGGACAAAGTTACAGAGGCAGCTACACCCCAGAGTGCAGAGGGAACACCCAGAGAATCACACTGACAATTGGAACTGAATCACGGAATGGTCACAGTTACAGAGACAGCTACACCCCAGAGTGCAGTGGAACCACCCAGAGAAACACACTGACAATTTGAACTGAATCACTGAATGGTCACAGTTACACAGACAACAACTTCCAGAGTGCAGTGGACCCACCCAGAGAAACACACTGACAATTGGAACTGAATCACTGAATGGTCACAGTTACGGAGATAGCAACATCCCAGAGTGCAGTGGACCCACCCAGAGAAAAACAGACAATTGGAACTGAATCACTGAATGGTCAGAGTTACAGAGACAGCTACATCCCAGAGTGCAGTGGACCCACCCAGAGAAACACACTGACAATTGGAACGGAATCACTGAACGGTCACAGTTACAGAGACAGCTACACCCCAGAGTGCAGTGGGCCCACCCAGAGAAACACCCTGACAATTGGAACTCAATCACTGAACTGACACAGTTACAGAGGCAGCTACACCTCAGAGTGCAGTGGGAACACCCAGAGAATCACACTGACAATTGGAACTGAATCACGGAATGGTCACAGTTACAGAGACAGCTACACCCCAGAGTGCAGTGGACCCACCCAGAGAAACACACTGACAATTGGAACTGAATCACTGAATGGTCACAGTTACGGAGATAGCTACATCCCAGAGTGCAGTGGACCCACCCAGAGAAACACAGACAATTGGAACTGAATCAATGAACAGTCAGAGTTACAGAGGCAGCTACACCCCAGAGTGCAGTGGACCCAGCCAGAGAAACACACTGACAATTTGAACTGAATCACTGAATGGTCACAGTTACAGAGACAGCTACACCTCAGAGTGCAGTGGACCCACCCAGAGAAACACACTGACAATTGGAACTGAATCACTGAATGGTCACAGTTACAGAGGCAGCTACATCCCAGAGTGCAGTGGACCCACCCAGAGAAACACACTGACAATTGGAACTGAATCACTGAACGGTCACAGTTACAGAGACAGCTACACCCCAGAGTGCAGTGGACCCACCCAGAGAAACACACTGACAATTAGGAACTGAATCACTGAACGGACACAGTTACAGATGCAGCTACACCCCAGAGTGCAGTGGAACACCCAGAGAATCACACTGACAATTGGAACTGAATCACTGAATGGTCACAGTTACAGAGACAGCTACACCCCAGAGTGCAGTGGAACCACCCAGAGAAACACACTGACAATTGGAACTGAATCACTGAATGGTCACAGTTACAGAGACAGCTACATCCCAGAGTGCAGTGGACCCACCCTGAGAAACACACTGACAATTGGAACTGAATCACTGAATGGTCACAGTTACAGAGGCAGCTACATCCCAGAGTGCAGTGGACCCACCCAGAGAAACACACTGACAATTGGGACTGAATCACTGAATGGTCACAGTTACAGAGGCAGCTACACCCCAGAGTGTATTGGACCCACCCAGAGAAACACACTGACAATTGGAACTGAATCACTGAATGGTCACAGTTACAGAGACAACTACATCCCAGAGAGCAGTGGACCCACCCAGAGAAACACAGTGACAATTGGAACTGAATAACTGAATGGTCAAACTCGAGTGAGGGATGTCACTGAAACAATCTGGGATCTAGGGATGGGACTGATGGTGTCTGAGTGGACAGCATCCTTTCTGTCATTATTTGTTAATCAATGTGATCAACACAGTCCAGTGTTTGGAAAGTGGTCGCTCACTCAAAAATAAATGTTATCTTTCACTGAACACAATGTCGTAATCTATTTGTTCATATATTGGTTTAAATATAGTTGAAAAATGTTGCAAAAGCATTTTCCATGACGTGATTCCCCAGGGTATAAGTTAGAGACTTTGGGAATATATAACCTCAGAGTTGAAGACAGAGCGACTGTCAGTAGCAGGAAGGGAGACATCACTTCATACTGAACATGCATCGTCCAATTGATATGGCTGAGAAAATATTCTACCCAATCGTTGCTATTGTCGGTGTTCCTGGTAAGTGACTATCACCATTGAAGGTGTGTAAATCAGTCTGTGACCTGAACTCTGATTTTACACTGGGACTGAAAATGTTTAATGCTGCCCTCGTGCTGACTGTTGTACAGACACCTGGTCAACGATATAATTTACTATTCGCTGGATTGCCTTTAGTGTCCAAAATTGCCATTAGTGTTGGGTGGGGTTGCTGGGTTGCGGGGATGGGGTGGGCTTGGGTGGGGTTCTCTTTCCGGGTGTCGGTGTAGACTCGGTGGGCCGAATGGCCTCCTTTCTGAGCTGTAAATTCTCAGATTTCAAAGTCAAATGTGTTTCAACATGTCTGTCTTTGAATCACTTTCATCAATTGGTAATAAACGTCTGTTTATAACCCACTGGCTCTCTGATCAATTAAGTTAATATATTGAGTGGAATTTTATATAATGTTAGACTGGATTTCAGGGAAATCTACCTCTAAAGGAAGGAAGGGGATAAGAATTATAACAAACTCAGTGTGGATCACTAACCAGAGTGGAATATCTGTCAGCGGGAACAAGGATTACTGGAAGCATCAGTCAGTGTAGAATTGTACTGAGTGTGGGTCACTAACCAGATTGGAATATCTGACAGCGGGAACAAGGATTACTGGAAGTATCTGTCAGTGTAGAATTTTACTGAGTGTGGGTCACTAACCAGAATGGAATATCTGACAGCGGGAACAAGGGTTACTGGGTGTATCTGTCAGTGTAGAATTGTACTGAGTGTGGGTCCCTCACCAGAATGGAATATCTGACAGCGGGAACAAGAATTACTGGGAGTATCTGTCAGTGTAGAATTGTACTGTGTGTGGGTCCCTCACTAGGGTGGAATATCTGACAGCGGGGACAATGGTTACTGGAAATATCTGTCAGTGTAGAATTGTACTGAATGTGGGTCACTAACCAGAGTGGAATATCTGACAGCGGGGACAAGGATTACTGGGAGTATCTGTCAGTGTAGAATTGTACTGAGTATGGTCATCAACCAGAGTGGAATATCTGATTTAATTATTTCTCTATTACTGGGACTATCTGCCCGTGTGGATTGTATTGTATGTGGTTCAGTAACTGAACTGACATTAGTTGGTTCTATTTTGAAATGATGTATTTTATTGGTGAGTTGTCGCTCCATGCTGTGGAGTTCTTTCTGTGTGTTTTAACTTTGGAATAGGTTGAATACAAGAAGGGTTTGGCTATGTTTTGAAGATGTTTGATATTTATTGTATGAAGTTAAATGTCTCTATCTCTGTTTTCTATGGGTCTACTCTAACAGGTACAAACATCACACACTCTCCAATATTTCATAAAACCCACACAACAGTCCAGTATTCCAATAGGTTTTGTGATATTTTCTCATTTCTATTGATTCTGAAATGAACTCACATGTTTGATCAATTTTTATGGGTGTTTTTGAACTGTGTTTCTGCTTCACACGATTTGTGAATCTATTCACCTGAACCCAGAAACCCCTCCAGTCCATTCACACACTTATTTTCCAAGGAGTGATTGGGGGACTTATTGTTCTGATCAAAATGCAACAGCGGACACTGATCTGTCGGTACATTAATTTCTCATCGTAATTCCCACTTTGCAAATTCATAATTACTGATACTGTGTGCCTGTAATTAGTTGTATTCTTCCTCTGTATTCACTATCACTCTCAATTTGATTGTGTCTGTAAATTGTGCAAATTTTCATTTTGCTTCCCGATTCCATACTGTTGATGGGAATGGTGAAGAATAGTGATCCCAGTGGTGATCCTTGTGGAACACCATTTCCCACCTTCCACCAATCAGTCTAAATCCCTTGAACTCCTCTCCCTGTTTTGTGTGTGCGTGTCGCCAGCTTTCAGCTGCTGTGTCCCCCTAAAGCCAGTGGCTCTGAGATTAGAAGTCAGTCTGTTATGTCGGATCTTACTGACGGCCTTTAGAAAATCAAACTGTTTAACATCTATCATACTACTCAGATCTGTTATTTCTGATAGTTATTGAAATAATTTGATGAAATGTTTCAGGAATGATGTTGACTTTGGAATATGTGCCGCCTATTTAGAATACTCTGTGTTACTGCATTCTTTTAACTCAGACTTCTAATCCCATTTTTCCTACTGTTGACATTGTGACTGGAAGATTTTATTATATTCTGTTGTAAATTCAAGAATAACAGAGACCGACTTCTGCTTTTCAATTATTTGGTAATTATTCTGATGGTGTTCAGTGAGTAGATAATATTGTCTCTGCTGTTTCTCACTGTCTATTTTATGGAAATTTGGTGCTGAAATCCATCCGCCTCCAGTAATCTCCCTCTACCCGGACCCCACCCTCTGGCCTCCTATCAGCCCTTGGTCTTTTCACTGAGATCTGTCAGTGCGACATCGACCGTCTCAATGTCTCTGTGCCTCTCACCAACTCAATCCTGACTCACTCTAAACTTGCTCCAGTCCTCTCTCTGATATCCAACCCTGACCTGGTGATCTGAGCTGCCCACAAGCGTGGTGCCATTATTGTCTGGTGTACTGCCTTCTTCCTCACAGAGGCTGGCCGTCAACTCTCAGACCCATCCTGCTACCTCCCCCTCCTGCTACCTCCCCCTGGACCAGCAGCACATCACCAAACATCATGATATTGTTCCCAGGACTGTCACTGACCTTATCGACTCTGGATATCCTCTGTCCACAGGCTCAGACATCATAGTCCCACAACCCCACACATTCTATGTTTTATTCCTCCCATGATTATGAAGTGGGAAGGTCCTGCGTTTGATTTATTTTTACTATTGATCCTGGAGTATTCAGTAAACCAGGAGTGGTGTCCAACCCCATCAGAAACCAGTCCAGGGAACGGTCCAATCCGGGGTGTGGTCCAATAACTGAGCAGGGCTGACAATCTCTGGTATGTTTGTATCTGGTTTGGGAAACCTGGCCGGCCTGAGTGAATCCTGTAAATCAGACTGAATGGGAAATGTAACCTCTCCCAAAGGTATCTGAATTATAAACATTTCCTCCCACTGCCATCAAACTGACAGGGCTGCAATTCACACTCTCCCCTCACCCCTCCATTCCCCATCTTTAACACTGGAGTTACATTTGCTACTTCCCTCTCTGCAATGTTAATCTCTGTGCCCACTCCTCTCCCAACACCCCCACCCACCCACTGTCCATTATATTGATGCTGAGATTATGTTCAGACAGGGAGATTGATTATCCAGTGATTTCCCGCGTCTCTCCTTTCACTCTCTGACAGTTAATTTACTGGGAATTGTGATTCTGTGTCGGGGTAAGTGTGGTCTCTCTACCTGCACCACTCGCTACCTGGTGGCCATGGCAACGGCGGATCTGCTGTATATTATCACTAACCCCATACTGACAATGGTCAATTATTATTATTTCCCCTGGAATTTCCTGTACCTCACCCCTGTGTGCAGTGTTCACTCGGTCCTGCTGCTTGCAGCCAGAGACTATTCTGTCTGGTTCACCCTCACTTTCTCCTTTGATCGATTTGTGGCCATTCGCTGCCAGAAACTGAAAACTAAATATTGCACCGGGAAAACTGCGGCTGTGATTCTGTCAACAAGCGGCCTCCTGCTCTGTGTGAAAAACATCCCCCGGTACTTTACATTGGAACCTGTGGAGATAATCGACAATGTCCAGTGGGGCTGTCGGGCAAAGAGCAGCTATTACACTGACCCGGGATGGGTTGGATATTCCTGGTTTGATCAGGTTTTAACCCCATTGATCCCGTTCTTCTCAATCCTGTTGACCAACGCTCTGACAGTCAGACACATTTTACTCAGCAGTCGGGTCCGGAAGACACTGAGGGCTCAGAGTCAGGGAGACAATCGCACAGACCCAGAGATGGAGAGCAGAAGGAAGGCAATGATTTTACTCTTCAGCATCTCCGGGACTTTCATTCTCCTCTGGACCGTGTCCGTTATTAAATTTTTCTATTTGGATTTGAGAGGATTATATTGGCTCACCCGTCCTCAATATAATTTACAAACAGTCGGATTTATGCTGATGGATTTAAATTGCTGCACAAACACATTTATTTATGTGGTGACTCAGTCCAGGTTCAGGGAGCAGATCAAGATCGCGGTGAAATATCCGGTTACATAAATTATTAAATTAATAAGTAAATAAAACTGTCTGACAGCCTCTCAGCCAATCAGCAGCTCCAGCCGCTAACTGACAGACTCTCAGCCAATCAGCAGCTCCAGCCGCTAACTGAGCCTCTCAGCCAATCAGCAGCTCCAGCTGCTGACTGGCAGCCTCTCAGCCAATCAGCATCTCCAGCCGCTGTGACAGCCTCTCAGCCAATCAGCAGTTCCAGCCGCTGACTTAAAGCCTCTCAGCCAATCAGCAGCTCCAGCCGCTGACTGAAAGCCTCTCAGCCAATCAGCAGCTCCAGCCACTGACTGACAGCCTCTCAGCCAATCAGCAGCGGGGGGGAGCACTGGCAGTGTTGGCTGTGAGGGGAGCACTGGAAGTGCTGACTGTGTGGGGTGGGGGCACTGGCAGGGCTGGCTGTGTGGGGTGGGGGCACTGGCAGGGCTGGCTGTGGGTGGAGGGCACTGGAAGTGCTGACTGTGTGGGGTGGGGGCACTTGAAGTGCTGACTGTGTGGGGTGGGGGCACTGGCAGGGCTGGCTGTGTGGGGTGGGGGCACTTGAAGTGCTGACTGTGTGGGGTGGGGGCACTGGCAGTGCTGGCTGTGTGGGGTAGGGGCACTTGAAGTGCTGACTGTGTGGGGTGGGGGCACTGGCAGGGCTGGCTGTGTGGGGTGGGGGCACTGGCAGTGCTGACTGTGTGGGGTGGGGGCACTGGCAGGGCTGGCTGTGTGGGGTGGGGGCACTTGAAGTGCTGACTGTGTGGGGTGGGGGCACTGGCAGTGCTGGCTGTGGGTGGGGGGCACTGGAAGTGCTGACTGTGTGGGGTGGGGGCACTGGCAGTGTTGGCTGTGGGTGGGGGGCACTGGCAGGGCTGGCTGTGTGGGGTGGGGGCACTGGCAGTGCTGGCTGTGGGTGGGGGGCACTGGCAGGGCTGGCTGTGTGGGGTGGGGGCACTGGCAGTGCTGACTGTGTGGGGTGGGGGCACTGGCAGGGCTGGCTGTGTGGGGTGGGGGCACTGGCAGGGCTGGCTGTGGGTGGGGGGCACTGGCAGGGCTGGCTGTGTGGGGTGGGGGCACCGGCAGTGCGGGCTGTGTGGGGTGGGGGCACTGGCAGGGCTGACTGTGTGGGGTGGGGGCACTGGCAGTGCTGACTGTGTGGGGTGGGGGCACTGGCAGGGCTGGCTGTGTGGGGTGGGGGGCACCGGCAGGGCTGGCTGTGTGGGGTGGAGAGCACCGGCAGTGCTTGCTGTGGGGGGAGCACCGGCAGTGCTGGCTGTGGGGGGAGCACCGGCAGTGCTGGCTGTGGGGGGGAGCACCGGCAGTGCTGGGTGTGGGGGTTGCGGAGCACTGGCAGTGCTGGCAGTGGGGGGAGCACCGGCAGTGCTGGCTGTGTGTTGGGAACACTGGCAGTGCTGGCTGTGGGGGGAGTACTGGAATTGCTGACTTTGGGGGGAGCATTGACACTGCTGGCTGTGTGTTGGGAATACTGGCAGTGCTGGCAGTGGGGGGAGTACTGGAATTGCTGACTTTGGGGGGAGCATTGACACTGCTGGCTGTGTGTTGTGAGCACTGGAAGTGCTGACTGTGGGGGGAGAATTGACAATGGTGACTGTGTGGGGCGCACAGGCAGTGCTGGCTATGGGAGGGAGCTCAGGCAGTGCTGGCATTGAGGGTGGACTACTTTGTCCTTGCGGGACAGTCCATGCAAACTCACTCTCAGCCGATTGACCCTCCACTGCTCTTCCTATCTGAAAACTATATCCCCTCTTAGTTATGGAGGCAGAAACGGTACACAGTACTCCAGGTGTGGTCTCACCAAGGCCTTGTATAACTGCAGTAAGACATCTCCACTTCTGAACTGAAATCCCTCTTGTAATGAAGGCTAGCATATCATTGGCCTTCTTAACTGCTTGCTGAAGTCCCCTCTGCACTTTCAGTGACTGGTGTACAAGGTCACCCAGATCTGTCTGTCCATCCACATATCGCAACATATCAGTTTAAATACGACTCTTTCCTTCAGTTAATATTACACCAACCTGTACATCTGACAGAAATGTCTCAGTATGGGTTGCACGTGGAACAGTGTTTAGCATTGCTGCCTGCGGCTCTGAGGGACCAAGGTCAAACCGTGGGCTCACATAAAATGGTCACCGAGAACTGACATAAAATAGCCGTCTGCTGATTGTGGATTTTATTTTGACAGATTCCCAGAGAGAGACGGAGAGACGCAGAGAACGAGAGAGATGTCGAGCTTGAACCCTGAAGCTTGTACTGTTATGGGGGCCCGTTCGCAACCAGCAACGAGGTCAGGGTAACCACTATTATATTCTTTAATTGGGGTGATCCACGACAGATCACCACAATTTGTTTAAACATTCAACCATTACATTTAAGATTATGATTGAAATTGCTGTACTGGATTATCTCACATTTCAACGTCACTGGTGTGAATAAAACATCCTATGTGTAATAGTTTTCGAATTATGGGGGATAAAAATTAGGCAAATGTTAGATACATGCGTGATGCGTCATAGAACGAAGCAATTAAAACAGAAAATATCACAGTCAATATAATCCTCCCTCCCCCCATCCACAAAAAAGCACGGCTTTAACCGACGGAGGGAGAAAAGAAAGGGGATGGGTAAGGGGGGGGGGACAAGGAGAAGGGGTCACCCCCCCCCCAGATCGGCCAGTAAGGGCATCACGGGGGATTTGCCGGGGAGAGAGGGTAAGAGTTAGGGAAAGGGGGTGCGGGAGCAGGGGTGTGGGGGAGGGGTCAGACATGCCGAATTAGACGGCAAAAGTCTGTAACTAAAGAAACGTAAGACAAAGCCTTTTCACTGTCTAATAACTGTAAGCGAACAGCAATGCACAGAACTGTGAAAATGGCAATAAAAAGTTTCTTTCAATAAATTGAGAGTGGCCAATTTTTTTGCAATTAGTGTGGACATTTCGCGTGGCCAATCCACCTGCCCTGCAAATCTTTGGGTTGAGGGTGAAACCCAGGCAAACACGGGGAGAATGTGCAAACTCCACATGGACAGTGACCCAGAGCCGGGATCGAACACTGCTGCCTCACAGCTCCATGGTGGAATTTTATAACAAGTTTGTGGACCTAGTGGGCCCCTTGCTGGTGCGGACACTCAACGAAGCGTGGGAGGGGGGGGGACTTTGCCCCCCGACGATGTCGCGGGCGCTGATCTCATTCATTTTAAAGAAGGACAAGGACCCCCAGCAATGTGGTTCATACAGGCCCATAGGGGGTCGAGGGTGAAGTGTTGAGGTTGGGGTCGAGGGTGAAATATCGAGGTTAGGCGTTGAAGAAGGCCTATGGTGTGTTGGCCTTTATTGGTAGAGGGATTGAGTTCCGGAGCCATGAGGTCATGTTGCAGCTGTACAAAACTCTGGTAGGGCTGCTTTTGGAGTATTGCGTACAGTTCTGATTGCCTCATTATAGGAAGGACGTGGAAGCTTTGGAACGGGTGCAGAGGAGATTTGCCAGGATGTTGCTATGGAAGGAAAATCTTAGGAGGAAAGGCTGATGGACTTGAGGTTGTTTTTGTTAGAGAGAAGAAGGTTAAGAGGTGACTTAATAGAGGCATACAAAATGATCAGAGGGTTAGATAGGGTGGACAGTGAGAGCCTTCTCCCGCAGATGGAGGTGGCTAGCACGAGGGGGCATAGCCTTAAATTGAGGGGTAATAGATATAGGACAGAGGTCAGAGGTAGATTTTTTATGCAAAGAGGGGTGAGGCCGTGGAATGCCCTACTTGCAACAGTAGTGAACTCGCCAACATTGAGGGCATTTAAAAGGTTATTGGATAAGCATATGGATGATAATGGCATAGTGTAGGTTAGATGGCCTTTAGTTTTTCCCATGTTGGTGCAAGATCGAGGGCTGAAGGGCCTGTACTGCGCTGTATCGTTCTATGTTCTATGTTCTAAACACAGAGACAGACAAATACATACACACAGATACACTCACAAAGGCACATGCAAGCAGAAACACAGCCATTCACACACTCACACACATACACACACGCACACAGTCAGACGAAGACAGAGACGCACACACAGACGCAAACAGACAAACAAAAAGACACACACAGACACACACAGGCACACACACTGATACACACATAGACACACACACAGACATAAACACAAAAACAAACACAGACACAGACACGCACACACATATACACACAGATATACACAAACACAGACACATACACATACACACACATAGACACACATAAAGAAATACACAAACACAGACATATAGACACACACAGGCACACACACACAGAAACACACACACAGACACACACAGGCATGCATTCAGACAGACACACACAGACACACCCATAGATGCACACACATACACACAGACACACACACAGCCGTAAACATAGGCATACACACAAACACAGCCACGGACACACACAGACAAACACATACACAGACAGACACACACACACACACACACACATGCACACACATATACACACAGAGATACACACACACACATTCACACACACAGACACACACGCACAAACACACACAAAAATACACACAAGCAGACACACCAGACACGCACACACTGGTATACATACACCAACACACACACATACAGATACACACACAGTTACACACACAGAGACTGACACACACACGTGCACACACACACAGAGACAAACACTGAGATACACACACAAACACATCCAAAGAGGCACACAAATGCACGCATACACACGCTCAAACACACACAGACACACCGAGACACACACATACACACACTCACAAATACACACACACAGACACACGCACACAGACTCACACACAGACACACACACAGGTGCATAAACACAGGCACACACAGACACATACACACAGAGGAACACACATACAGGCCCACCCACACGTACACACAGACACACACACAGGCACACAAACACACATACACACACTGACGCACACACAGACACACACAGGCACACACAGTTATACACACAAATACACACAGACACGGACACACACATACACAGGCGGCCACAAACACACACACACATTTAAACACACACAAACACACACCTCACACAGATACACAAACACACACAGATACACACACACAAACATACACACAAACAGACACACCAGGCACGCCCACACATGTACACACACGAACACACACGCACACTCAGAAAGACACACAAACACGCACATTCACAGACACACAAACACAGATACACACACAACGCCACATGCAAGCACAAACACAGACATACATACACTCACACCCAGACACACACGCACACACTGTCAGACACAGACAGAGATAAACACACAGACGCAACGAGACACACACAGACACAGACAGGCACAGACACAAACACGTACACACAGAGACACACACAGGGACACACATAGACACACACAGACGTAAACACAAACAGTGCCATTTGCCGCACACGATCTGCATTTCGGAAACGGCACAATTTAAACACATTTCTTCAAAGGTCACCACAGTTAAGTGGTGAACAATGAGACAATCAAGGTGGATCGGCCAGTAACTCACGGCTGCTCCTCAGGAACAGAATCGCCGATGCAGCTGACCTGCATGCTTCGATATTCAATAACGGTCTTCCAAACGCGACAAGAATGCAAAAACTGTAGGCAGAATGTAATAATTTGAAGTACCGGATCATCTCGCAACACGCACAAGCTTCCATCCAAGAAAAGTATTGTATAGTGAGGCATAGTGGATCCTTATTAACCGTGAGTCCTGAATTTCACTTTTGTTCATTTTTCCTTCACTAACATTTTCATTTTTCCGATGTAGTAGGAAATGTAATCATCCTGAAAGCTCGTGTTCCAAACAAACCTGTTGGACTTTAACCTGGTGTTCTCAGACTTCTTACTGCGGTCACCCCAGTCCAACGCACACATTTCCACATCAAATGAACCATGAACCGACGTGCAGAACGTCATTGTTCCTACATGCAGACCCGTCCCGCAGAGGCTGTCCCCTGGTCCCCCAATCTTCTGAAACTATTGTACCCAACGTCGACGTGATTCGTGAATTTGGAACCTGCCTATCACACCGCTCTTGATACTGTGTCCTGTTGGTGAAGAAGACTACTGATTTCAAAAGCAAAGCAAGCAACTGCAGAAAATATAGATTTTTGAGGGGAAGCAAGCCTCAGTGAGCCAAGCGGGACGAACCGTTGCGCAGTTCCTCGTTAGTATAGTGGTTAGTATCCTCGCCTGCCACGCGGGAGACTGGCGTTCAATTCCACGATTGGGAGTTTGTACCTCTCCTGGAAGAAGAAGGCAATGCTTTTTTAAAACTGGCACATCAGCTGTTAGGCGGGGATACTAACCACTATACTAACGAGGCACTGCGCAACAGCAAGCCCCGCTTGGCTCAATGAGGCTTGCTCCTCCACTAAAATGACTAGATTTTCTGCAGTTGCTTGCTTTGCCTGTGGAATCAGTAATTGCTGTGGCAACTACATACCGTGTTAAATGACGATCGAGGTTAACTTTGGAAGACAGAATGCAGAACACCCAAACACTTCCGCGTGTTGAGCTGTAATTATTGTGGCGGTTGTTCACTTCAGACCCTGACATCTGCAAGTCGGCTCATGGTCCAATTGTTGTGGAAATCCCGCTTTGGACTTGGGTGAGTACAGTAAGAATTCTTACAACACCAGGTTAAAGTCCAACAGGTTTGTTTCAAACACTAGCTTTCGGAGCACTGCTCGTTCCTCAGGTGAATGCTGATTCCTCAGATTCACCTGAGGAAGGAGAAATGCTCCGAAAGCTCGTGTTTGAAACAGACCTGTTGGACTTGAACCTGGTGTTGTAAGATTTGTTACATGGCTCAATCGCCATCGCTTCACAGGAATATTGAGGAGATCTGTTCCAAATGCATGAGACGCAGCAGAAATATTTGCGAAAATACACTTGGCACCATAAAAAAAGATTTCAATTAACCAGTTGTCTAACCAGGGCCACTATTTAAAATGTCAGCAACGAACATTATACATCAGACTTTTGTGCAAATCAGTGGATGCGTATCCTTGCTTTTCCCAGAAAACACATTAAATTAAACATTTTTTGTTCGCCAACAGGACACAGTATCAAGAGCGGTGGGATAGGCAGGTACCAAATTCATGAATCATGTCGACGTTGGGTACAATAGTTTCTGAAGATTGGGGGACCAGGGGACAGCCTCTGCGGGACGGGTCTGCATGCAGGAACAATGACGTTCAGTACACTAACAGGCTGATTTCATTTCATGCTACTTTGGTAAAATTAAAAGGTTAGTGAAGCAAAAATCACTAAAAGTCAAACACAGGAAATACGGTTCGGAAGGATCCACTATGCCTCACTATACAATACTTTTCCTGGCTGGAAGCTCGTGCGTGTTGCGATGTGATCCGGTAGTTCAAATTCACACGTTGAAGGTTGCATTTGGACTTCTATACGGACAAATGTGGAAAATGAAAACGATACGTGCCCTGTTCGCTGACCGACCGAGTGCAGCACAATATTGGCATGGGCGGAATGAAAGAGATGTCTCAAGGCCGCCCCGTTGACTGCATCTCTTGGGCGATGTGCATTGGTGGGTTTTACAGCTGATGTGCCAGTTCAGAAAAGGATTGCCGTCGTTTTCCCGGAGAGGTACAAACTCCCCGTCGGGTAATTGAATCCCGGTTTGCCGCGTGACAGGCGGGGATACTAACGACTAGACTAACGAGGAACTGCGCAGCTGCAGCCACCGCTTGGCTCACTGAACGTCACTACAGGGAGTATCTTAAATAAACGTATTATGATAAGACATGGTTTAAATGGACTCTATTTATGGAACACTATAACTAGGCTCCAATTTAGGGAGCAGCACACATCGACTTTGTTTATAGTCGGATACGGTTTAAATAGAAATTATTAACTCTAGAGCACTGTTTCAATAGACTTCACTATATAATGATGCTAAAATAGGCTGCTTGCAATAGTACACCATGTAAATGAACTCTGTTTACTGCTGGGAACTGTTTCAATAGATATCACTATCGGGATCTGCTTAAATATGTTGTTTCCAGTAGGAAAAGGTTGAAATAGACTCTATTTACTGGAGGACTCTGTTTAAATACATTTTAACATTGGGAGGTGCTTCCATTTTTTTTGCAGCAGGACACTGTTAAAGAGACTATATACCGGCGGGGAAAGTTTCAATATACTTCAGTAAAGGGAGCTGCTTAAATAGACTTTGTTCCCAGGCGGACACGGATTAAACAGACGATATGCTGTTAATCGCCTTTAAATTGACTCCACTATAGGAGCTAATAAATTGACTATATTTACCCTGGGGCACTGTTTAAATATACTTCACTACCGGGAGATGCTAAAATAGACTGTTTAAAATAGGACACGGATTAAATAGAGTATTTACTGCCGGGCAATCCTACTGAGCTAAATTGCTGGCTTTTAAAGCAGACCAAGCGGGCCAGAAGCACGGTTCGATTCCAGTATCAGCCTCCCCGGACAGGCGCCGGAATGTGGCGACTAGGGGCTTTTCACAGTAACTTCATTGAAGCCTACTCGTGACAATAAGCAATTTTCATTTCATTTCAAATATATTTCACTATCGGGAGTTGCTTAAATAGTCTGTTTGCAACAGGACACGGTGTAAATAGACTGTAAGAAGTCTTACAACACCAGGTTAAAGTCCAACAGGTCTGTTTCAAACACGAGCTTTCGGAGCGCTGCTCCTTCCTCTGGTGTTTACTGTGGAGCACTGTTTAAATATATTTCACTACTCTGAGCTGATTAAACATACTGTTTGCAGGAGGACGCGTATTAAACAGACTCTATTTACCGTCGGGCACAGTTTCAATAGAATTCACAATAGGGAGCTGCTTAAACAGACTTTGTATACAGGAGAACGTTGTTTAAATAGGCTCTATTTACTGTTATTCTCTCTTTATATAGGCCACAACAGGGAGCTGATAAATAGACTGTTTACAGTAGGACTTGTTTTAAATAGACACTATTTATTGCAGGGCACTGTTTAAATCGACTTCACTATATGAGTTCCAAAAACAGACTGACTAAAATATGACTCGGTTTAAATAGACTCTCTTTAGTGCCGGGCACTGTTTAAAATCATTTCTCTGAAGTGAGCTGCTTAAGTAGAGTGTTTACAAAAGAAGACGGTTAAAATATTTACTCTAGGGTACTGTTCAAATATATTGTCGGAGAGGGAGTTTCCTTAAATATACTGTTTACAGTAGGGCACAGTTTATATTGACTATTTCCCGGCGGGCGCAGTTTCAAAAGACATCATTACAGGGAGCTGCATAAATAGACTTTGTTTAGAGGAGGACATGATTTAAATTGACTCTATTTACTGTTGACCTCTCTTTAAATAGTCTCAACGATAAGGAGCTGATAAACAGATTGTGTTTGCAGTCGGCCTCTGTTTAAATGGACTATTTACTGTCGGGCACTGTTTACTCAACATGACTATCGGGAGTATCTTAAATAGACTTTGTAGCAGGAGGACACGGTTTAAATAGGCTCTGTTTACTGTTATAGCCTCTTTGAATACTCTCCACTATAGGGAGCTGATAAATAGACTGTGTTCACAGGAGGACTCTAGTTACTGTCGGACACTGCTTAAATAGACACAGTTCACAATTAGACTGTTTAAATTAACTCAATTTACTGTCGAGTACAGTTCAAATACACTTCTCGATAGAGCGCTGCTTAAATAGACTTTGTTCACAGTAGGGCACGATTTAAATTGTCTCTATTTACTGAGCGACGCTGTTGAAATAGACGTTATAATAGGGAGACGCTAAAAAGACTGTTTACAATAGAATACGGTTTGAAGAAAATCTAGTTATTGTAGGCAACTATTTCAATAGACTTTCTGTGGTGGGACACAGCTAAGATACATTGGATTTACTGTTGGACGCCGATTGAACAAGCTGTTTACTTTAGAACAATGCTTAAGAGACTCTAATGTGCAACACTGCTTAAATAGATTCTTACTTTGGGAATTGATTATATATATCTTTATCTATGGACCATTGTGTGAATTGACTCGCTTTACTGTGAGGCTCTGTTTGCATAGGTTATTTTTTACTGTCGGTCAGTGTTTTAATTCACTCTGTTGACTGTGTGGCACTGTTTACGCAGATTGTTCACTGTAGGGTACTCTTTAAATGGACTGTTTTAACTATAGGGACCTGCTTAAATTGAGTTTGTTTACGGGAGGGCATTGTTTATGTACACTCTGTTCACTGTAGCGCTCTATTTAAATAGACTATGTCAACTATAGGTAACTGCTTAAATAGACTTTGTTTAAAGGTGTATACGGTTTTAGGAGACGCTATTTGCTATGGGCAATATTTAAATATACTTAACAATCGGGAGATGTTCAAATGTACTTCATTGTAGCGAGCTGCTTAATTGAGAGAGGTTGTCTGGTGAAATTAAGAGGTCCAATATGCCGCTGGTTCTTAACCTGATGTCTCTCTGCCTCAGAATGATTCCAAAACCGGTCGGTGCTGCCCACCAGAATTAAATCCAGGGTGTTCTTGGTCAAACCCATCTCTGACGTTGACCCAGGTTGCCCTTTGCCATGTTGGGTGTGATATGAGTTGGGATTCTCTGTTATTTGGTTGGTTAAGGGCAAAGCCCAATCTCAGAATGAACGTCGAAATTGCGTGGAGGACTTTTCACCGTGAACCTTGGTTTCAATGTGGAGCTGCTCAAAGTCCGTCGTTGAGATTGTGCTGAAGCTCAATCAATGTGGAGCTTGTTTTGCCAATAATAATCTTCATTAATAATCTTTATTTTCACAAGTAGGCTTCTATTAGCTCCAATGAAGTTACTGTGAAAATACCTAGTCGACATATTCAGGTGTCTGTTCGGGGACACCGAGTAGGAATTCAGCATGTCCTATTAACCGAACACCACGTCTTTCGGGACGTGTGGGAGAAAACCGGTGCACCCGGAGGAAACCCACGCAGACACGGGGAGAATGTGCATGCTCCGAACAGACAATGACCTAAGCCGGGAATCTAACCTGCGACACTGGCGCTGTGAAGTAACAATGCTAACAACTGTGCTACCATGTCGCCGTAATAAAGTTGCTGCCATTAGCTAGTCTCTGAATCAGGAAATTGCTGTTTCATCTGCTGCTCAATGAAATCACATCCCACCTCGGCAATGGACTACCGGGAGCCGCCACGGAACGATAGACGAGTATGCGCCTCAGCCACACTCTGCGGTTGACCGCTGCCCTCTGGCGGTCTCTGGCGGTCTCGCACAAAAGCGTCTGCAGCAAACGTGGGCCGCCAGCAGTCGGCCACCTTGACGCAGTTGAATCAACAACACTTACAGAGATTGTGGCAGAGAGGGTGTGAGTCTATCAATCATCGACACACACAGAGGAAAGGTGCGGCAGCCTTTTCGCTGACACATTCTGCATCCCACACCTTTTAAACACTCATTTATATCAAAACATCAGTGATCTGGGCTTGTCTCTGCGTTGCCAAGGCAACATAACAGCTGGTTTAAGATTATTCACGTCTTCCTATTCATTGTTATGGAGTCAGAATTTGTGACAATTCCGAACAACCAATACCTGTATTTTTTCTGACAACAAAATGTCTCTCTCTAACCAGTTATGATCTCTAAACTTTTACATTCCATGGAGCATTGTGCTACAATACAACCGGAAGGTTGAGGAGACTTTATAGCGGGTTTACCAGGATGTTGCCCGGTCAAGAGTGTGTTAGTTATCTGGAAAGGCTGAATAAACTCGGACTGTTGTCATTAGAATGACGGAGGTTGAGGGGCGACCTGATCGAGTACGGACAGGCATTATTCCCAAGGGTGGAGCTGTCAGACACCAGAGGATATAGGTTTAAGGTCTATGGTGCCAAGTTTAGAGCACGTGCGAGGCAGTTTTTTTTATATAGTGAGTGGTGAATGTTTCGTGCACTTTATCAGGGGAGATTGTGGAAGCAGATACTTTAACAGCATTGAAAACGCCGTTCGACACATACATGGACAGGTAGTATAGCGAGGGATACCTCACGTGGAAGTGCGAAGGGTTTTGGCTAAGGTAGTAATGACTTCATCATCTCGCTGACAATGTCATTGAATTGACACATGACGACATTTTGGAAGAATATTCAGCTTTGGGAAATCAAGGCGAAGGACCGGCACCAACTTATCATGGTAACGATACAGAGGAACATTGAATTTGACATAGAAATATAGAACGGAGGAACACGAGTTGTCCATTCGGGCCTCCTCATTCGTTCTTGAAACCATGATGTGTTTTGGCCTCAACTATATTTTACAGTAGCGATTTACTCAGTATCACAACTGCATGAAACAACTAATGCTGATTGCATTTAATAGGTTTCAGATAGGTCCGACAATATGACCTAATTATTCTGAACTTAAGCACTAGTAATCGTGTTAGGACTCAAACGTCCCCATATGTCAACCCCAGCATTGCAAGAGTCAACGTGGTAAATATTTTTTGCACGCCCTTTAAAACAAAATAAAAGTCCCCTCAGATAAGGAGACACAATCTCTACATAGATTTTCTGCTTTGCTCTCATTAAGGTATTTTATAATTGCAGCAAGAAAACCTGTTCTGCTGCTCGAGTCCTCACTTTCATGGCTAGCAAATCAATTGCCTTCTTTTCTACATCATGAGGATGCAATATTCGCTTCCGTGACTGTTATGAGAAGACATCCGCGATTCATTGAATAACCCTCTCTCAATTTATAGGCAATCATGTAATAATCTGCCGTCTTATTTTTGCTGCAGACCTCACATTTACCCACGTAACAATTCATCTACCGTGCATTGTCCCACTCAGCTCGGCCACATCACACAGAAACATCGTTGTGTCCTTATAGCTCACCTTCTCACCCAGTCTGTGTCATATCCAAAGCTGGCATAATGCAGTCTCGTATTCACATCTATATCATTAATATATATATATATATTGTGAACAGCTTGGCTCCCAGCTCCGATACCTGCGATACCTCACTGGACATGCCTGCCATTCGGAAAAAAATCTGTTTATTCCTACCCTTCTTCTTGTCTGCCAAACATTTTTGCATCCATCGCAATACTTACCCTAATCGCTTGTAATTCAATATTATCTGCTAATAATCTTATGAGGAACATTGTCGGAATCATCATGAAAGTCCAGGTAAACCAGACTCACTGCCCACCATATCAACTCTACTAGTTATATAGAACATAGAACATAGAACATAGAACAGTACAGCACAGAACAGGCCCTTCGGCCCTCAATGTTGTGCCGAGCCATGATCACCCTACTCAAACCCACGTATCCACCCTATACCCAACAACTCCCCCCCTTAACCTTACTATAGGACACTACGGGCAATTTAGCATGGCCAATCCACCTAACCCGCACATCTTTGGACTGTGGGAGGAAACCGGAGCACCCGGAGTAAACCCACGCACACAGGGGGAGGACGTGCTGACTCCACAGACAGTGACCCAGCCGGGAATCGAACCTGGGACCCTGGAGCTGTGAAGCACTTATGCTAACCACCATGCTACCCTGCTGCCCCGAATATATAGTCAAATAATTCTAGTCGTTTTTACAAGCGTTATTTCCCTTTCGTAAATCCGTGCTGATTCTGTCCGATTCTATAGTTGTATTGCATGTGGTCTGCTATTTGGAATTTCATAATAACTCTAGAAGTGTCTCCACTGCTGACATCGGGTGTACTGATTTATCATTTCCAGTTTCAATCTACCTCCGTTCCTGGATAGTGGGATTACAAGAGCAGTCCTCCAATAATTGATTACAAAGTGCAAATATCACAAAAGATATGGAACATGCATCCACTATATATAGCGCCATGTCCGTAAGTACCCTGGAATGTATATTATTAAGTCCGAAGATTTATGCGCCTTCAAGGGCAGCAATTTTACATCTCCACTTCCTTACCAATACTGAGTTCCTTCAGTTCCTTCCTCTCCTTAAAACCTTTGTTCCTGGTCTGTTATTTGTGTTCTTCAGATGAACAACAAATGTCACTTCTGCCATCGAACAGCTCAGTCCGTTAGGATAATTAATGTGTCACATGTCCCAGTGGAGGAAATAGTTTAACACGTAATCCGTGACGCCTGCGTAGATGGTGGGTTAATGATACAGAACATCTTCCCCTGACACAATACTTCACATTTGTTTTAAACAGCTCGTGTGACCCGTGGGCAAAGGACCAGGAAACAACCAAAATGGGCCAAATATGATCATTTTGTTTCCTTACTGTTCAGTCGTTCTCAATAAGCATAAGCCTCAACACTGTTCACACTCTTCTACATTGTGTTCAGCCCTCTCCTGAACTGCAGTTGCACGTTAATAATATACTGTTCAGAGCCAGACAATCTACTCCAATTCCATCAAACCAAGTTTCGATTGAATTTCATCTTAACTCTTTAACATTTCAATCATACCATTCTAGAAATAACTTTGATAAAACTAAAATACTGCGGATGCAGAAAATCAGAAAATATCAGGCAACTTTAGCAGGTCCGGCATGAAGAGTCTCATGGTGTCAATGTGTTGGATTTGTTTGTGTCCACAAGAATCCTGTCGCACCAGTGACTTAGGGCAGAATTTTCTGGTTTTTCCAAGCGTCAGCAATGAAAGTTTCTGTTTGTTTTGTGTTAGTTTACATTTTTACTTTTCGTAGGATTATTTTGCTATCTTTGAGTTCCCAATCACTTAATGAACTATGTCATTTAGATTATTCTTCATCGAATACATGACATTGTGCCTTTTCTCACAAAGCACTCATGTATGTTCGTTACGTATGACATATTTCATTTTCCAATCGTATATCTATTGCAGAAAGTTTATAAATGTATTCTTGTAAGTTGCATCGCTCCTTCGCCGACTTCCGCAAGTTTCTACCGTTGTTAAAATGTTGTTTTGACTTCAAACCAAAGTTGTTCCAATAAATTACAGACAACATTCATTGGAGCGCCAATTCGTGCAGAAGACAATTCTGACCTTTGTCCGTCTATATAAGTGCATTATCCAGACCATTAAATGTTTGTATACCAACCAGATGGGATCAATTCTTCTGCTTGCCACGTGACTCCATACTCACGAAAAAACATTTGGATATCGCGTTAATGATGACCAGCAGGTTTCACACTATTTGCAGCTAAAAATGTTTTTAAAAATTAGTCGTTGTTCCAATGTGGGAACCCAGCAGTCAATATATGAATTGCGATCTTTCACGGACATTAGAACATTTTAATAAAGAGCATGTATCCCGATTGTATGAATTTGCGATAGGGATGATTATTTGGTCAGGACAAAACGGCAAAATCTCAAGTGTTCTTCAGGATTGTCGTTTCACACATAACCACATTGGGAGGCATGCTGTCAATCATTATCCACCATGATCTGGTTTCTTCGCACAGTCAAACTACGTGCGTGATAGGTTGATTGACTGCGAAATTGTCCCTTCGTGTCCAAAGGTTTAGATGGGGTTTTTGTTACGGAATAGGGTGGAGCTGTGGGCCTGTTAAGGTTGCTCTTTCCAAGGGCAGGTGCAGCCTCGCTGGGATGAAATATCTCCTGCAATAATGTAAGTTCTATGATTCAGTTGCTTCAATAGCTCCAAAGAAAGGTCAGATCCCAAGAAGTGCTGCTCCCGCTCAGCACTGCACCGGAGTATCAGACTTTATTTATCTGTCTATGTTCTGCAGTGGAACTTGAACCTGAAAACGTCTGACTCAGAGGCCATAATGTCACCTCCCGAGCCAGAGCTGACAGATGTCTATTAGTGTGTTAGGTAGTAACTTTCCAAAACATTTTTTTGAATTCATTTTTTTCCAATTAAGGAGCGGTTTAGCGTGTCCAATCAAACTAACCTGCAGGTCTTTGCGTTGTGGGTGCGAATCCCACGCGAACGCAAAGAGAATGTGCGAACTCCACATGGACTAAACAAATTTTAGATTCCAAGATACAATAGATTTACAGTGGTAACCTTATCTACACCGTTGTCTTTAAAACAAAGTGGTGATGTTGATAATGTAAGAGAACTGTTCTAACATTGTTGGATTTGCAATTATCTTCTCCCTTCCTTCTGAATCATGATATTCTGAGTTTACCTCTCACCAATGCTGAGCAGATCGATATGCATTTTCCTAACATTCTTCTCCTCCTTTATGAATAATATGCTTCATATCTGCTTGTCCCCTGGGAGCCTGATATGACCCTCTTCAGTAATGATTTCTAAATCACTACAGTAGCGACTCTATCTTTTCCATTTCTTTTAAAATGCATCGACGCAAATTCCTTGGATCAGTCGGATTATCCTATGACTTTGCTTTGTATTAATCTGACTTTATTGTTTTATATGTGATTTTACCAACACTATTCATATCCTTCGGAGTCATGTGTACTTAGGTATTAGCCCTTCTGCATGCAAATTAATGTGTCTGTTATAGATCCTACTGAGCGGTGCATTGGGGGTCCCTTTTTGGGGGATCTGTTGGCGGAGTGGTATCACATTCCACGGTGCCCCAAGCGGGTGTCTGATACAGGAGGGACGGGAGATGTAGATGACGTTCGCATAGACGCCGGATGCACATTCATTGAGGAGGTAACCACTTGGCCCCACGCGAGGTCCACCACAGCAGAATGAAGTTTGGTGAAATTGTTTCGAATCCAGCGACGTGATTTGCGAGTATTAGGACTGGAGAATGACGGTGCAGGGGGGTTGTAGAATAGTTTGTCCGGTCCGCGACTGACATTGCAATCACAGGCGTAAGTGGTTGGAATGCACTTAACTCTGTTTGATGGCGTTGACGTCTGTCAACATTAGGGTTCAGACTAAAGATTCATTCGATCACGAAGGGAGGTGAATGAATAAACGTGGAGCTGTTTTACAGCAGGCGTCAATCACAGCCTACTGCTGCAAACGAATGGATGGCTTGTAACTCCAGATTTTGAGTGATTTCATCACAAGCCACATCCGATCTATTTTCAGAAACGGATACAGATGCTTTCAGGAAAGTGTCACCGTTGTAATTTCTCAGTGTCCCTCTCTGTACTGCTCTCTCGATTCAAGACAAGGATGTTTTTTTCTGAGTCGGGGTGGGCGGGGGGTGGGGGGTTGGTCGGTGCTGCGTATGGTGCATCAATTCAGTTGTTCGAAAGGAAGAGTTCCTCGAGTTAGGGACTCTCTGTGGGGGCTTCCTTAAATTAGGTTATCGCTGGGTGTCTCCCGATTAAGGTGGTCGCTGGGGATATTTCTAGAAATGGGGGCCCTGGGGATTTTTCTCGGTTATGGAGGTCCCCGGGAGAGCTTTCCCTAGTTAGGGGGTACACGGCGGTGGGGCATTTCAGGGCATCCCCAGTCTAGGGAGAAGGATTGCACCCTCGAAATGCAGGGGTTCGGACCTGTGTTGCGATGTGGAGGTGGTGGGCTGCTTTGCCGTGCGGGGTGGGAAAGGGCGGAAGCATTTGCGGGAATTCAGTATCGGACGGTTCACTCGAAATTGATTCCCAATGGCAGTTATCCTTCAAGAATCCCTGGTATTCCTCGCCGTGCACAAATATTCTTGGCGATGGACACTAATATGCTCAGTCCCCCAGGCACTGGTGGATGTTGTCTGGAGAATGGTGCATAGATAGCCTGGGTCAAATTGAGATCCAAAATGATGAGGTGTTGGGCGCCGTGAAAAATGTTATGGTAGATAAGTCCCCAGGGCTTGATGGGATCTACCTCAGGTAACTGATGTAGGCGAGAGAGGAAATTGCTGATGCCTTGACGAAATCTTTGGATCCTCAATGTCTTCAGGTGATGTCCCGGAGGACTTCGAATAGCCAATAGAACATTACATTACAGCGCAGTACGGGCCCTTCGGCCCTCGATGTTGCGCCGACCTGTGAAACCATCTGAAGCCCATCTGACCTACACTATTCCATTTTCATCCATATGTCTATCCAGCGACCACTTAAATGACCTTAAGATTACGAATCTACTACTGTTGCAGGCAGGGTGTTCCACACCCCTACTACTCTCTGAGTAAAGACACTCCCTCTGACGTCTATCCTATATCTACTACCCCTCAATTTAAAGCTCTGTCCCCTCGTGTTGGTCATCACCATCCGAGGAAAGAGACTCTCACTGTCCACCCTATCTAACCCTCTGACTATCTTATATGTCTCTATTTAGTCACCTCTCAGCCTTCCCCTCTCTAACGAAAACATCCTCAAGTCCCTGAGCCTTTTCCTCGTAAGACCTTCCCTCCACACCAGGCAACATCCTAGTAAATCTCCTCTGAACCCTTTCCAAAGCTTCAACATCCTTCCTATAATGTGGTGACCAGAACTGCACGCAGTACTCCAGGAGCGGCCGCACCAGAGTTACATACAGCTGCAGCATGACCTTGTGGCTCCAAAACTCAATCCCCCTACTGGTAAAGGCTAGCACACCATATGCCTTCTTAACAGCACTATTAACCTGGGAGGCAACTTTCAGGGATTTATGTACCTGGAATTCGAGATCTCTCTGTTCAGCTGCACTACCAAGAGCCGTGCCATTGGCCCAGTACTCTGCATTCCTGTTACTCCTTCCAAAGTGAACCACCTCACACTTTTCCGCATTAAACTCCATCTGCCACCTATCGGCCCAGCACTGCAGCTTATCTATGTCCCTCTGTATCCCATAACATCTTTCAGCACTATCCACAACTCCACTGACCGTGCCATCTGCAAATTCACTAACCCATCCTTCTACACCCTCTTCCAGGTCATTTATAAAAATGACAAACAGCAGTGTCCCCAAAACATATCCTTGCGGTACACCATTAGTAACTGAACTCCAGGATGAACATTTGCCATCAACCACCACCCTCTGTCTTCTTTCAGCTTGCCAATTACTGATCCAAACCGCAAAATCACCTTCAATCCCATACTTGCTTATTTTCTGCAATAGCCTACCATGTGGAACCTTATCAAACGCCTTACTGAAATCCTTATACACCACATCAACCGCTTTACCCTCATCCACCTGTTTGGTAACAGTCTCAAAAAACTCAATAAAGTTTGTGAGGCATGACCTACCCTTTACAAAACCGTGTTGACTATCGCTAATCAACTTGTTATTTTCAAGATAATTATAAAACCAATCTCTTATAACATTTTCCAACATTTTACCCACAACCGAAGTAAGGCTGACAGGTCTATAATTACCAGCATTGTCTCTACTCCCCTGCTTGAACAAGGGAAGAACATTTGCTATCCTCCAGACTTCCGGCACTATTCCTGTCAACAAAGGCGACATAAAGATAAAGGACAAAGGCTCTGCAATCTCCTCCCTGTCTTCCCAGAGAATCATAGGATAAATCCCATCTAGCCCAGGGGACTTATCTATTTTTACACTTTCCAAAATTGCTAACACTTCCTACTTGTGAACCTCAATTCCATCTAGCCTGGTCGACTGAACCTGAGTATTCTCTTTGACAACATTGTCTTTCTCCAGTGTAAACACTGACGAAAAATATCCATTTAACGACTCTCCTATCTCCTCTGATTTCACACACAACTTTCCACTACTATCTGTGATTGGCCCTAATCTTACTCAGGTCATTCTTTTGTTCCTGATACACCTATAGAAAACCTTAGGGTTTTCGTTGATCCTATCCGCCAACGACTTTTCGTGTCCTCTCCTCGCTCTTAACTCTCCCTTTAAGTCCTTCCTGGATAACTTGTAACTCTCAAGGGCTATAATTCTTGCCTTGCCGTATATACCTATCCCTGCCCATTGCTAATGTAAACATAACCGAATTGTGATCACTATCACCAATGTGCGCTTGTACATCTAAATCTAACACCTGGCCGGGTTCATTACCCAGTACCAAATCCAATGTGGCCTCGCCCCTTGTTGGCCTGTCTACATACTGTGTCAGAAAACCCTCCTGGACACACTGCACAAAACCTGACCCATTAGGGGCTGATTTAGCTCACCAGGCTAAATCGCTGGCTTATAAAGCAAACCAGGCCAGCAGCACGGTTCGATTCCCGTATTAGCCTCCCCGGACAGGCGCCGGAATGTGGCGACTAGGGGCTTTTCACAGTAACTTCATTGAAGCCTACTCGTGACAATAAGCGATTTTCATTTCATTTTCATATAGTACTCGAACTATAGTATTTCCAGCCAATATTTGGAAAGTTAAAGTCCCCCATAACAACTGCCCTGTTACTCTCGCTCCTGACGAGAATCGTCTTTGCAATCCTTTCCTCTACATCACTGGAACTATTCGGAGGTCTATAGACAACTCTCAACAGGGTGACCACTCCTCTCCTGCTCCTAACCTCGGCCCATACTACCTCGGTAGACGTGTCCTCAAACGTCCTTTCTGCCGCCGTAGTACTTTCCTTGATTAACAATGCCACACCTTTTACCATCTTCTCTGTTCTTACAGAAACATCTAAATCCTGGAACCTGCAACAACCATTCCTGTTGACATGGGTAGAACATACCCATGTCTCTGAAATAGCTACAACATCGATATCCCAGGTACCAACCCATGCTGCAAGCTCACCCACCTTATTCCGGATGCTCCTGGCGTTGAAGTAGACACACTTCAAACCAGCGCCTTGCTTGCCGGTGCCCTCTTTCGAACTTTTAACCCTATACCTGACCTCACTACTCTCAACATCCTGTACACTGGGATTACAATTTAGGTTTCCATCCCCCTACTGAATTAGTTTAACCCCCCCTCCCCGAAGAGCACTAGGAAATCTTCCCCCCAGGATATTGGAACCCCCTCTTTTTCAGGTGAAGACCATCCTGTTTGTAGAGGTCCCACCTACCCCAGAATGAGCCCCAATTATCTAGGAACCCAAAACCCTCCCTCCTGCACCATCCCTGTAGTCACGTGTTCAACTCCTCTCTTTCCTTATTTCTCACTTCGCTAGCACGTGGCACAGCTAACAACCCAGAGATAACAACTCTTTGTTTTTCCTTTGTTTAAGAAGGGTAGCAAGGATAATCCAGGGAACTACAGGCCGGTGAGCCTAAAGTAGGGAAAGTACTGGAAAAAATTCTTCGAAACAGGATCTACACCCATTTGGAAGCTAATGCACGTATTAGTGAGAGGCAGCATGGTTTTGCGAAGGGGAGGTCGTGTCTCACTAACTTTATAGAGTTTTTCGAAGAGGTCACAAAGATGATTGATGCAGGTAGATCTGTCTATAATGACTTCAGTAAGGTCTTTGACGAGGTCTTTCATGGTAGACTGGGACAAAAGGTGAAGTCACACTGGATCAGGGATGATCTGGCAAGGTGGATCCAGAACTGGCTCGGTCATAGAAGGCAGAGAGTAGCAATGGAAAGGTACTTTTCTAATTGGAGGGCTGTAACTAGTGGTGTTTCACAGGGATCAGTGCTGGGACTTTTGCTGTTCGTAGTATGTATAAATGTTTGAAGGAAAATATAACTGGTCTGATTAGTAAGTTTTCAGACGACTCAAAGTTTGGTGGAATTGCGGAAAGTGATGAAGACTGACAGAGGATACAGCAGGACTTAGATCTTTTGGAGACCTGGGCGGAGAGATGGCAGATGGAGTTTAATCCGGACAAATGTGAGGTAATGCATTTTCGAAGTTCTAATGCAGGGAGGGAATATACATTGAATGGAAGAACCTTCAAGTATATTGAAAGTCAGAGACATGTAGGTGTCCAGGTCCACAGGTCAATGAATGGGGCAACAGAGGTGGAGAACGTACTCAAGAAGGCATACGGCATGCTTTTTTCGTGTGCCCGGGCATTGAATATAAGAATTGGCAAGTCACGTTGCAGCTGTATAGAACCTTAGTGAAGCCACACTTGGAGTATAGTAATCAGTTCTGATCGCCACATTACCAGAAGGATGTGGAGGCCTTAGAACGGGTGCAAAAGTGATTTACCACAATGCTGCCTGGTATGGAGGGCAGTATCTATGAGGAGCGGTTGAATATACTCGGTTTATTCTTACTGGTACAACGTAGGTGGAGAGGCGACCTGATAGAGTTCTACATAATTATAAGGGGCGTAGACAGAGTGGATAGTCAGAGGCTTTTCCCCAGGGTAGAAGGGTCAAATACTGACGGGCATAGTGTTTTTTTTAATTTAGAGTACCCAATTATTTTTTCTAATTAAGTGGCAATTTCGCTTGGCCAATCCACCTATCCTGCACATCTTTTCGGTTGTGGGGGCGAAACCCACACAGACACGGGGAGAATGTGCAAACTCCCCACGGACAGTGACCCAGGGCCGAGATTCGAACCCGGGTCCTCAGCGCCGTTGGTAACAATGCAAACCACTGTGCCACCATGCTGTAACGAGCTTAGTTTTAAGGTTCGAGAGGCAAGGTTGAGAGTAGATGTACGAGGCAAGTCTTCTACACAAAGCGTAGTGGGTGCCTGGAACTCGCTGTCGGAGGAGGTGGTGGAATCGGTGACGAGAGTGACATTTAAGGGGCATCTTGAATTCATGAATAGGATGGGAATAGAGGGATCCTGGAAGTGTCGAAGATTATAGTTTAGCCAGGCAGCATGTTCGGCACGGGCTTGGAGGGCCGAAGGGCCTGTTCCTGTGCTGTACTTTTCTTTGTTCTTTGTTCATCTGCTGATTTAAAAGAAAAAATCGTACTGATGCAAACAGCTTATTGCACTGTTGATCCATTGCACAATAAATGTGCTGCTGGACAGAACAAATAATATTTATTTAATCCGCGTATTGATCTGTTGATGAAAGGCACACTAACTGTTCTGCTGGACAGAACAAATACTATTTATGTAAACTATGTATTGACATGTCGATGAATTATACAATAACTGTGTTGCTGGACAGAATAAATAATATTTATTTGTTTTGCTTATTGAGCTGTTGATTAATGACACAATAACTGTGCTGCTGGACACAAACACAATGTTTAGTCAATCAGCCTATTGTGCGGTTGATTAATTAGACACTAACTGTGCTGCCGGGCAGAACAAATAATATTTGTTTAACATTCTTATTTAACTTTTGATTAATTACACAGTAACTGCTGATGGGCTGAACAATTAATATTAATTTAACATAATTATCGAATTGTTGATTAATTACAAATCTGCCATATCGGGCAGCACGGCAGCACAAGTGGACAGCACTGTGGCTTCATAGAGTCAGGGTTCCAGGACCGATTCCCCGCTGGGTCGCTGTCAGTACGGTGTCTGCACGTTCTCCCCATGTCTGCGTGGGGTTCCTCCAGGTGCTCCGTATTCCTCCCACAGTCCAAAAGCATGCAAGTGTTGTGGATTGGCCATGTTAAATTGCCTTTCGTGACTAAAAAGGTTGGGAGTAGTTATTGGGTTACGGGGAAGGGGGGAGGTATGGGCTCGGGTTGGTGCAAACTCGATGGGCCGAAGGGACTCCTTCTACACTGTAAGTTCGATGTTATATGTCACATTAACTGTGCTGATTTCACAGAACAAACATTTTTATTTAATCAGATTATTGCACTGTTTATTAATTATGAACGAACTGTGCAGAGTGAATAGAAAAATCATATTTATTTAATCTTTTTATTGCACTGCTCATTAATTACATGCTAACTGTTCTGAATGAACACAACACATAATATTTATATAATCTGTTTATTGCACTGTTCATTAATAGCTCACTAACTGCTGGATGAACAGAACACAGAATGTTTATCTAATGTGATTATTGCACTGCTCATGAATAGCGCACAGAATTGTTCTGATTGACAGAACAAACAGCATTCATTAAAAATGGTCTTGTAATGTCGACTGATTAGGCAATAACTGCTAAGTGTACAGAGCAAAATACATTGAATCTTTTTATTGCATCGTTGATTATTTACATTTATGCAATGCTGATTGGACATAGCAAATGTCAATTTAATCTGTTTCTCACTGTTCATTAATTCAACTCAGATGTTTGGCGAAAAACAACAGAATATATTTAATCTGCTTATGTGCTGCGCATTAATTGTACACTGGCTGTGCTAAAATACAGAAAAACAAAATTAATCCTTGATTATCAAATAATTGTGCTAATTTGACTAAAAATATTTATTGTATCCTCTTTTTGCACTCCTGTTTACTAACGCATGCAATGTGATTCCACAAATCATTCTCCGCTGACGATAAGCAGCGTCACCTTCAGCTGTGGATGGGCTGTCCGACCGATCGGAATTTCACTCCCCGAGAAAATCCGGTTCACCATCCGAGAGCTTCCAGAAAATATAGTAGTCATTTAGCAACTTGTTCCAGGACGTGCATGAAGTCAATTTCCAATCGAGCGAGGTCGCAGCGCACAAGGGCTGAAGAAACACCAAGGAATAAGAGGGAAGAAAGAAGGGGGAGGGCACGAAGCGGGAAGTGGGGCGGGGGATGCTCATAGCCCTGGCAGACGTCTGGGGTCGGCAAAAAAGGCAGCAGAGAATGGACATTACTCCAGCGTCAAAGAGTCGCATGGCAGAACCAGGGTTAGAACAGATAGAATTAACTCTGCACGGAGACCGGGGAGACTACGTCCTCCCAGCGCCAAGACGGAAAGGTACAAACATGGCCGCCGAACAAACAAATTCATTGTTCGCACAAAGGGGGGAAAAGGAGAGAGGTGAGGTACCCCACCTATCAGGCCTCCTGTGCCCATCTTGGCAATTCCCTTTGTTGCAGCTTACGCATGTAAATGAGAAAAATATTCTAAATACTTTGCAATGACCATCACGTTGATGGAACAACGAAATATTTATGGGAAGGCGGCTTGTTCGATACTCAGAGGAAGGGGAGGGGAGGGGCTATGCCTACGATGACATATTAAAAATGGTATGTATGAAATCGCTACAGTCTCAATAACTATGTAAAGAAAATAATTACGCAGTAACGATGCTGATTGGATTTTAAAAATAAGTAATTTGTTACCTTACTACACTGTTCATTAACTGTGCTGACTGGGCAAAACTCATATACACATATATATATATATATTTACATATTGTTGTTGCACTGCTCATTAATGAAACACTAACTGCGATGATTTATAGAGCAAACAATATATATTTATTTATTTATTGCAAGGTTCCTTAACTACACAGTAAGTGTTCTCTTTCACAGAAAACAACTGGATTTTTTGATTTAGTTACTGCACTGCCCATTCATAACGAACACATAGTAATTAGACTACTTGGACTGAACAAATAATATTTATATCATTTTCTTATCGCACTCTTCATTAGATGCACAAGAACTGTACTGATTGGGCTGAAAAAAACAATAGTTGTATTATTTCATTGTTATACTCTTCATTAGATACACAGTAACTGTGCTGGTGGGACGGGAATATCACGTTTTAAAAAATCTGCGTATTACGCAGCTCGTTAGTTACGCACTAACTGTCTGATTGGACAGCACAAACAATGATAGTTTAACGTGCTTATCTCACTCTTCGGTAATTACGTAGGCAGCACGGTGAAACAAAGTTTTACGCTGCTCCCTCATAGCGCTAGGGACAATGCTTCAATTACTGCCTTGGCTGAATGTTTGTCTGGAGTCTGCATTTTCTTCACGTGTCTCCGTGGATTTCCTCCCGATGTTGCGGTTTCCTTCCACAGTCCAATGATTTGCAGGTTTGGTGAATTGGTCACGCTATATTGTCCCTTATGTTTAAAAGATGTCAGTTGGGTTATGGTGCAGCGTGAAGACAGTGCCGAGGTAGGGTGCATTTTCAGAGTTCAGGGGTTCTTAGCTCTGCCGGCAGCGCATCCGTGCCCGCGGTTTCCTGGATGTCCAAAATGAGAAACCCCATTGGCCTGAGGCGGTAAACATGTTAATCCCGCTGCTGGCGGTCGCATTCCGCCCAGGAGCACATAGTTAGAGAGGTGGTGTTCATCCGTCAAAATATATTCCATTCTCGTATTGCACAGTTCCTGAAGTACACGCTAACACTTGTTTGGGTAGAACACACAATGTGTCGAGATTCACCTCCAGTAGCGAATCTCTGTCTGTGGAGTTTCCGGCAGCGTTGCTTGGCGTCAATTGTAAATCAAATTGAAAAGAGGCGGGAACAACCCAAACCGCTTCCTGCCAAAGGTGAGTCACTAAGAAAGGTGTGGCTGGGGGACCGGAGAATCCAGCCCAAGCCTTATTTCATCTGCTTCTGGAATTGCCCATTGGCTATACACTTACTGTGCCGAGTGAACTGAATAAAGAATGTATATTAAGTTTGCACTATTCATTAAATACACAATAACTCTGCAGATTGGTTAGCCGCAATAAGAATTCAAGAATATCAGTTTAAAGTCCAACATGTTAATTTGGAATCACGAGTTTTCGGAACGCTGCTCCTTCATCAGGTCAGTGAAGAGGGACGTTGCGCAAACACATCTTATATACATAAAGCCAATGATGCAAGATGATACTTTGAATGCGAACCATTCCAGGTAGTTTTTACAGGTCCAGACGGTGCGAATGAAGATAGATTTAATCACAGGTTAAAGATTTGTGAAGTTAACCGCTCGGTGTTCAATCGTGAAAAACCCTGGATAGTGCGTGCCCGTTCCAGGGGCAACCTTTGATCCTGCCCGTCTTTTTCGGACCACCCGTATCCCCCACCAGTAGCTGAGGCATCTGGCCAGAACAGGAAATGGGCAATCGTAGTTAACGAAACACTTTTGCAACCCATGTGTTATCCCTTGGGTGGGTGGGCTATGTAGCATCCAGGGCTCATTGCCTGGCATCCGGTGATTCACCTGATGAAGGAGCAGTGGTCCGAAAGCTAGTGATTGAAACAACCTGGTTTATTTACCCGCAAGTTGTAAGACTTCGTACTGTGCTCGTCCCAGTCCAACGCCGGCATCGCCACATCATGTGGAGATTTGAAATAATGTCCAAGTGAGCTTGAGAGTGATGCACACTCACAACACTTTGGTCGTGCTACCCACCCTAGGCATAAGGAATTCCCCTCCCCCCTCACAACCAATTTCGGACCCCTACTATGGAGTTACTGAGGGAGCCTCATTTTCAGCCACGTTTCAGGCCCACAACACTTTCGGGATCCAGCTCGAACCCCAATGTTTGTGAGGCCCCTATACAACCTAGTCACTCCCACTACAATCACACCTCTTCATCTCACTCCGCTGCCTTAATGGTCAGAGAGCCTTGTTGGTGAACAAGTTGGCACTGCCAACCTCGCACCCGGGAGCCAGGCACAGTAAGCCTAGCTGGTGGAAGCACTCAATAGTTTCACTGGATACCTGGGTGCCAGAGGATTCTCAGAATACTTGCTTGCCTTGGCCTCGAACAAGCGGATGTTATAATGGCCAGCACACGCCACCGCGGCGCCATGATGCCTCAACACTGCTCATGGAAACAAGTCAAGATCGGCGCTCGGTTGAGTCCTATCTGCGGGGCCATTGGCTCCCGGTGCCGGGAGTGCGGCGTTGGGGTACTTAAATGAGCCGAATGGCTCAGTTAAACATCATTGTCATTGTCAGGGTCAGCGAGGACGTGAGCCAGATCGCGCCGGGAGCTGTGAGTCCCGTGGCTCGCGTAACGTTTTACCTCAGTCTGGCTCTGATTAGAGCCTCATCTGTGAGTCAAATTTGGGCGCAATGCGTTGGGAAAATTGCTCCCTTTGTCATTCTCCATCTTTTTGCTCAGCCAGCCTCTGTCTGTGTGTATCTTTCTCCCTTGTTATCTCTCTATTTCTGCCCCTTTCAGTCAGTCTCGCTCTCCCGCAATCGGTCCGCCTAACCTGTCACTATCTTCTGCCTGCATTGCTTATTCCCTCTCAGTTCTCTCTGTCTGTATCAATATATCTCACCAACAAGATCTCACCCATTCAATCTCTCACATATTCCGTCTCTCACTCTGTCTCCTTCTCTCCGCCGATCCCCATTTATCTCTGCCAGACACTCACTCTGTGACCGTCTCTCACTCACCATTTTGTCCCTTTGTCCGCACCTGCCTCTCTCTTTCCCTCTGCCCATCTCTCTCATTCATTTCATCTCTCTCACCACGTTTCTCTCCCTCCTTTCGACAATCTCTGTACCAGACCTTCGGTTCTGCGGCTGTGCGGAAGAACTGTGAAGCCTTACATGGAAACAAATCGGCACCGTTCCGTCACTGATGTCACCACCGGCGACGAACAGGCAGCTGCACCGCGAACAAAAACCGGCCTCCACGACGTTTGCGGCCAGAGCATTCCCAGACCTGTGGCCCCGCATACGCACGGGAACAACGTGCAGCAGTGGCGCTGTACAACATGGCGTGTCCTGTGCGGGGACCGATCTTCCCCATAGTGCCCCCTGGTCACCCTCCATCAGTCCCACCAGGCGTCGCAGAAAGTTCCCTGCCCGGTCCAGCAGCACAGCCCCCGCCCGATGTGGCGGCGCTGGTTGGTGCAGTACCCCGTGCATTCAGTACCCCGCGCAAAGGGGCTTTTCACAGTAACTTCATTGAAGCCTACTCGTGACAATAAGCGATTTTCATTTTAAGGAGCTGGTTTAGCTCTGGGCTAGATCGCTGGCTTTTCAAGCAGGCCCGCAGCATGGGTCGATTCCCGTACCAGCCTCCCCAGACAGGCGCGGTAATGTGGCGACTAGGCGCTTTTTACAGTAACTTCATTGTAGCCTACTCGTGACAATAAGCGATTTTCATTTAATTTCATTTTCATGAATTCCGTCGGACTTCTCGACTGTCATTCTGGCAGTATCTCTGTGGCAGCCTCTGTCTGCCTCTCTCTCTCTCACTCCGTACCTTCTTATCTTGGAGTCTTTCACTCACTTTCTCTATATTTATGCATGGCTGTATTTGACATGTTTTTCTCTGTCTGTCTATCGCTCTCCCTGTTTCTCCCTTGATGCAACTGCCTATCAGTCTCTCTGTGTCTCACCCTCTCATTGTTTCTCTCTTTCTCTCAGATAATCCCCCTCTGTCACTTTCACTGCGTCTCTGCCCCCTCCTTCTCTCTCTCTCCCGCTATTTATCTCTCTCTCTCTAATTTATCTACTTCTGTCTTCTGACTCTCTGCCCCAATTTGATTCAGTGTCTCCGACTCGATATTGGTTTCTCTGTTTCTATCTCGCCTTCTCTGTCGTTGTCTGTGTTGCTCTGATTTTTTCACAGTGCGTCTCTTACTCTGTTTCTTTCCCTCTCTCCTCTATCTGCCAATTTCCATGTCTACACATCTAGCGGTGCCTCTCTGTCTGATTAACGTTCCGTGTCTTTCTCTGTGTCAATCCCTCATTATCTGTTTTTTCTCTTTTTCTGGTAATCTCTCGCCCATCCTCTCTCTCTCTCCCGCTGTTGCCCTCGCACCATATTTCTCCCTCGTTCCCTCTCCTCAATCTCGCTCTCTCTCTCTCTCTCTCTCTGTCTTTCTACCTGTCTCAGCCTCTCTCTCTCTCTCTGTCTTGCTATCTATTTCCTTCTCTACATACGCCACCGATTATATACCTCCCTCTCATTGTGTCTCCCTCGATCGGTCTATCTCCCTATCTATCACTTTTTCCACATCTCTATGTCTCTACGGTCCTAACCTTACATTTGCATTTCACTTTGTTTTTATTTACTTCTCTGTACACTTCCTGTCTTATCATCTCTATGTGTCATATCGTTTTCCCTGTCTCTCAGCCATCCTGATCCGAATTTTACTCCCAATCCTTTCCCATTTGATCCCTGGCACCTGGGAAGAGCTGCTGAACGCTGACTTCATGTGCATCCCCTATGACTCCAATTCCCTTACTCCGTTTAATCTGCCCCCTCACATCCTTCTGTCCCTGCGTCTGCACCATGAATACGTGTGCAGTCAGTGGAAGGAAGGTGGATGACGCAAATACCGACAACCAATGGGAGCAAGTGGGTATTTATGTGATAAGCAGCGGACAACCCAACCAATTACAGGGCAGATATTATAATGCGATATCTGTGGGAGAGTACCCCATGGGCAGCTTGCTTGAATAATGGGAGAAAAGAATAGCGTTTTGAAGTAATTGTGGCCAATCTTTGTACAAGTCCGCAATGGAGATGCAGCAACAAGTTGAGTGCAGAGCTCCCAGCATGAATGTATTTTGTCCAATCAGTATGAGCACGGTTGGTGATGCACAATGTTACGGTCGGTGGCTTGAACGCGATGTTTTGTGGCTTCATAAGGTAGGGGCCTCACGGTAGCATGGTGGTTAGCATCAATGCTTCACAGCTCCAGGGTCCCAGGTTCGATTCCCGGCTGGGTCACTGTCTGTGTGGAGTCTGCACGTCCTCCCTGTGTGTGCGTGGGTTTCCTCCGGGTGCTCCGGTTTCCTCGCACAGTCCAAAGATGTGCGGGTTAGGTGGCTTGGCCATGCTAAATTGCCCGTAGTGTAAGGTTAATGGGGGGGTTGTTGGGTTACGGGTATACAGGTTACGTGGGTTTGAGTAGGGTGATCATTGCTCGGCACAACATCGAGGGCCGAAGGGCCTGTTCTGTGCTGTACTGTTCTATGTTCTATAATCCTCTTAGCGTTTAATGAGTTGAGGAATTGGAATGAAGGGGAATTTCAGCACATTCTTCAACTGGTGTCGGAACTGCTTCTGTGTGACGGCATAAATTACGGTGTTTGTGCAACAGCTGAAGAGCTGGAGCATAAAGCCCACTTCCTGAACATAATCATGTAAATGACCAATGCTATACAAACCATAAAGCCGGCTCCATATAGAAGTAACCATTAAAACTGACCACAGGAGGATGAAATTGGCCGAGAGAATAAACAACAAAATTATAGATTTCCTTCGACTCTCCATCTCAGGGTCTCTGGGGCTCTCCCCACTGCTGTGAGCCCTGAGGCGCCTTCGTGCTCTGCTGCTTATTAAAATGGACCTGATGGTGCAAACATTGAGGAGTAAAATCAGGACAAATGGAGCAGCCGGGGTTACGAGGTAGTGAATGAACTCAATTGCTACCCAGGCATCTGACTCATCAGCATCGACACTGACTTGACAAAAAGACGGGAAGTTCCACAGGCTATATGTACCTGAATATATAAAATACCAGATAATGTTCTTTAAACAGCTCAGCACAGTTATTGTCCCCAGAACCACAGCCGCCGTTTTCTCACTGCAATATCTAATTTTCAGCTGCGTGCAAGAAATGGCCACAAATCGATCAAAGGTGAAAGTGACGGTGAACCAGACAGAACAGTCAGTGGCTGCATAAAGCAAGATGGCGTGGATATTACACACGCGGATGTTCAACAGGAAATAAAATGATTGCTTATAAACAATGGGAATGTGTCTCATTATCATGTCAAGAATGATGACCAGTAGATCTGCAACTGCCATAGCCACCAGGTATCGAATGACACATTTTGAGAGACCACAGTTGTGGCGCATCAGAACCACAATTGTGAGTAAGGTCGCTGTAAGGAAGGAAAATAAAGAATCAAATTGGATTGGATTATGAGAAACAAGTTACCAGTTTTATGAACCCGGTGTTCATATTTGCTCCAAAAACCTGTGACATACTGAGATAATTGAACCTGAAAGAAGAAACACGTGGTCCAGAGGGGTACCAATATTCTGGTGGGGCGGACTTTCCCAATGCTCTTCGGGAGGGTTTAAACTAGTTCAGCACGGAATTGGGAACTTGTAGCTCTAGTATACTGGAGATTATGAGTTGAGTAGTGAGGTCATGAGTAATGTTTCTGAGTTGCAGGAGTGTACCGGCAGGCAGGAAGGTGGTTTAAAGTCTGTCTACTTCAATGCCAGGACCATCCGGAACAAGGTGGATGAATTTGGTACATGGGACTTCGATGTTGTGGCCATTTCGGAGACATGGATAGAGCAGGGAAGGAATGGTTATTGTAGGTGTGGGGGTTTAGATATTTCAGTAGGGTCAGGGAACGTGGTAAAAGAGGGGGCGGGTGGCATTGCTATTCAAGGACAGTATTACGGTGCCAGAAAGGGCGTTGGATGAGGATCCTTCTACTGAGTTGGTATGGGCTGAGGTTAGAAACAGGAAAGGATACGAGGTATATATGGGCCTCCGAAAAGTTCCAGAGATGTCAAGGAACGGATTGCAAAGACGATTCTGGATAGGGGCGAAAGTAACAAGTTAGTTGCTATGGGGGCCTTTAACTTTCAAAATATTTACTGGAAACGCTAGTGTTCGAGTACATTCGAAGTCCAATGTTTACGTCTAATGTGTGCAAGAAGGTTTCCTGACACATTATGTAGATCGGCCAACGAGAGCCGAGGCCGTATTGTATTTGGTACTGGGTAATGAGCCAGGACAGGTGTTAGATTTGGATGAAGTTGAGCACTTTGGTGATAGTGACCACAATTCGATTACGTTTACCTTAGTGATGGAAAGGGATAGGTTTATACCGCAGGGCAAGAGTTATAGCTGGGGGAAAGGCAATTATGATGCGATGAGGCAAGACAGGATGTGTCGGATGGGGTGGGAAACTGCAGGGGATGGGCACAATTGAAAAGTAGACCTTGTGTAAGGATCAACTACTGCGTGTCCTTGCAAAGTATTTACATGTCAGGCAGGGAGGAATTCGTCAAGCGTGGGAACCATGGTTTACTAAAGTAGCTGAATCACTTGTCAAGAGGAAAGAGTCTTCTGTAAAGATGAGACGTGAAGGTTCAGTTAGGGTGCTCGAGAGTTACATGCTAGCAAGGAAGGACATAAAGAAAGAGATAAGAGTCAGGAATGGAGATGAGAAGTATTTGGCAGGTAGGATCAAGGCTAACACTAAGGCTTTCTGTAGATCTGTCAGGAATAAAAGGATGACTGGGGGATGAGTAAGGCCAGCCAAGAACAGTAGTGGGAAGTTGTGCGCGGAGTCCAAGGAGATAGGAGAGGTTCAAAATGAATATTTTACGGCAGTATTCACAGAGGAAAAATACACCATTGTCGGGGAGAATACTGAGAGACAGGCTACTGGACGAGAAGTGCTTGAAGTTCATAAGGAGAAGGTGTTAACAATTCTGGCAAGTGTGAAACTAGATTAGTCCCCTGGGCCTGATGGGATTTATGCTAGGATTCTCTGGGAAGCTAGGGCAGATATTGCTGAGCCTTTGGCTTTGATACTTATGTCATCTTTGTCGACAGGAATAGTGCCAGAGGACTGGATGATAACAAATGTTGTCCCATTGTTAAAGAAGGGAAGTAGAGATAACCCCGGTAACAATAGACCAGTGAGCTTTTCTTCTGTTGTGGGCAAAGTCTTTCAAAGGTTTATAAAAGATAAGATGTATCATCATATGGAAATGAATAATTCGATTAGAGCTAGACAACACAGTTTTGTGAAGGGTTGTCGTGCCTCACAAGCCTTCTCGATTTCTTTGAGAAGGTGACCAAACAGGAGGACGAGGGTAAAGCACTTGATGCCGTGTATATGGATTTTAGTAAAGCGTTTGTTACGTTTCCACACAGTAGGCGATTGTAGAAAATACAGAGGCATGGGATTCACGGTGATTTAGCAGCTTGGATCAGAAATTGGCTAGCTGGAAGAAGACAAATGGTGAAGGTTCATTGGAAATGTTCAGCCTGGAGTTCAGTTACTCGTGGTGTACCACATGATTTGGTGTGGGGCCACTGCTGTTTGTCATTTTTATAAATAACATAGAGGAGGACGTCGAATGATGGGTGAGTAACTTTGCAGATCGCATTAAAGTCGGTCGAGATGTGGAGAGTGCGGAAGGAAGTTACACCTCAAAAGGGACGTAGATAAGCTGCAGAGATGGGCTGCCAGGTGGCAAATGGAGTTAATTGCAGAAAAGTTTGAGACGGTTCATTTTGGAAGGAATACCAGGAAGACAGAGTACTGTGCTAATGGTAAGATGTCTGGTTGTGTGGATGAGCAGAGAGATCTCGGTGTCCATGTACATGGATTCCTGAAAGCTGCCACCCATGTTGAGAGGGTTATAGAAGGCGTACGGTGTGTTAGCTTTTATTGGTAGAGGGATTGAGTTTCGGAGCCATGAAGTCATGTTGCAGTTCTACAGAACTGTGGTGCGCCACATTAGAAGTATTGCGTGCAGTTCTGGTCACCACATTATAGGAAGATTGTGGAAGCATTGCAAAGGGTATAGAGATTTATCAGGATGTTGCATTGTGTGGAGAGAAGATCCTATGAGGGAAGGCTGAAGGGCTTGAGGCTGTTTTCGTTGGAGAGAAGACGGTTAAGTTGTGGCATAATTGAGGCATACAAGATGATCAGAGGTTAGATAGTTTGGTCAGTGATTGCCTTTTCCTCGGATGGTGATGTCTCGCGCAAGGGGTCATAGCTGAAATTGAGGGGAGATATATGTAGGACAGAAGGCAAAGGTAGGTTCTTTACTCAGAGAGTAGTAAGGGCGTGGAATGCCCTGCCTGCAACAGTAGTGGACTCGCCAACACAAAGGGAATTTGAATGGTCATTGGATGAACATATGGATGTTAAGGGAATAGCGTAGATGAGCTTTAGAGTGTTTCGCAGGTCTGTGCAACATCGAGGGCAATGGGGCCTGTGCTGCGCTGTAATTCTCTCTGTTCTATGTTGTATAACAAAATTGGTGATACTGCTGGAGGAAGAAGCGATTGAATCGGAAAGTCTGGAGAATTATTGGGGACATTTGGGTCGGGTTGCCCCATGGGAATGTTTGTGTGAACGGGAGGCGAGGATTACAAGGTGCATCCAGAGGTTACAGAGAGGAGCCGATATCTGTCACAATTTCTTTTCCGACTTCTTCACTAACATCGATAAAATAGGTTTCCTGTGAAAACGTGTGTCACCTTGCCAGTGCTTAGATTTTAATATTGACACTTCATGCTGGGGAATGATTCATGACACAGACTCACATAATTTAAAATGCATCGAGTTTGCACTGGCCCCTGGAAGAGCACCTCACCCAAGCGCGCGGGCCGGGGGGGTGCGTTGTGACGTGTCTGTTCCTGTGGCAGGAAGTTGCTCAGAAATGTCTGTGTGATGTTTATTTGTGCATGTGCACATATTTTTGTCTGTGTGTGAGAGAGACATGTATCGTGGAGTGTGTGTATACACGTGCGTGGTGTGTGTGTATGTTTGTGGTGTGTCCGTCTACGTGGTCTGAGCCTGTTAATGGTCTCAGGGCCATTGATGTGGATTTCCTTATTTTCTATTTGTTTTATTTGCCTTTGTCGTTTTAATACATCGATATGTCCTATCGATATTCCGTTAAATTCAGCAAAGGAGATGAAGAACTCGAAAGTTGAAAACTAGTAAACTGTGATATGCAGATTTACATGTTGAACAGGCAAACTCAGAATTTTATGGCGTTCCAGATTTCTAAGGGATTCGGTTCGATTGGTTGGCTGGTGCACAATGGATTGACTAAGGACTCAATCGTGTCCAGCGACAGGTAGATTATGTCCTGCTAGTTTAGGTGCTGTCAGAGGACCCAGGGAGTCAAAGGGCCTCGATGAAGACAGAAGATGAGAGCGGTTGTACATCTCTCTCGGACTCCGTTTCTTGCAACAAACAGTTTTGCGTGAATCGGTGACAGAAAAGTGCGGAGTATTCAAGAAGGAAATCCATTGAGCAGAGGGCCTGAGGCTTCACATCGAGAAAAAGGTTGAGACCAAAAAATCCTGAGAAACTTGGATATCGAGGGAAATAAAACATCTGCTAGTAGAAAAAAGGTAACCGGGAGGTGTATGCCAGATATGGAGGATTCAAAATAGCAAACTCCCGAAAGGTGGAAAGAACGTATAAACTGGAACTTAAAAAGGAAGTAAGGGGAGCGAAAAGGCACATGCAAAACTACTGAAAGTTAAATTAACAGAATGTACTAACTAACTTTCTTTACAAGTATATTACGGGTAAAGGGATAATCGGGGAATGAGTTGGGTCCATGAAGAGCTACAGTGGTAATTTGTGTGCTGACAGATTATGCAGGTTGGGTTTAAAATAGATATTTTGCACCTGTGTTTACTCGTGATGGGATTACAAATCAGGGAGAAAGACTCTGATGAATAGAAAGAGATTAACGGTGAGGTACCTTGTGGTTTGACAGCCTGAAAAGTAGACACATCTTCAGGGTTTGGTGGAATCGCAAGCTTTTGTGGTAGACAAGGGCAGAAATAGCAAGGCACAGACAATACTTTTCAATTTCTCTCTGGCCACAGGATATGTGCAGGAGCAGTGGAGTACAGTTAATCTGGTACTATTGTTCAAAAAGTCAGAAAGGGATGTATTGGGAAACTGCATGACAAGCAGTCTAAACTCAGTTGTGAGGAAAATACTGACAGCAGTTCAGAAATACACAAGTAATCGGCACTCGGGGGACTAAGAGCAAAAAAACGTACAGCACAGGAAGATGCCTTTCTGCCCCTGAAGCTTCTGCTGATCATGAGGCCCGAACTGAAACAAGGTCTTCTGCCGTTACTCGGTCCGTATCCCTCTATTTCCTCCCTATTCATGCACCTATCCAGATGTCACTTATTGTTGCTAATCTGCCTGCTTCCACCAAATACTCTGACAGCGTGTCCCAGGTACCTACCACTCTCTGAATGGAAACAAATCTTACCCTGCACATAGCCCTTAAAATCTCCCGCTCTCACCTTGAACCTCTGTTTCCTTGTAATTAACACGTCCACCCTTGAATAAAGCCTCTGATTACCCACCGTGTCTGTGCCTCACAACGTTTTGCACACCTCTATCATGTCACCCCTCAGCCTCCGTCTTTACAGTGAAAACAATCCGAGTTGTTTCAACCTCTCCTCATAGCCAATACGCTCGAAACCAGTCTTCATCCTCGTGAACCTTCTCTGCACTTCTCCAAAGACTCCACTTCCTTCTGGCAATGTGGTGAGGAGAACTGCTCCCAATACTCCCAATGCTTCCTAACCAAGGCTTCATATTGCGGCAACAAGCTTTCCCAACCCCTATACTCAATGCTCCGGTTGATGAAGACAAGCATGTCATTTGCCGTCTTCATCACATTTGCCGCCTGTGATGCCATTTTTTAGGAAAATGCATCTGCATGACAAGATCCCTCTATATCAAGGGTGGACGTGTTAATTACAAGGAAACACAAGTTCAAGGGGCTGGTTTAGCTCACTCAGCTAAATCGCTGGCTTTTAAAGCAAACCAAACCGGCCAGCAGCACGGTTCGATTCCCGTACCAGCCTCCCCGGACAGGCGCCGGAATGTGGCGACTAGGCTTTTCACAGTAACTTCATTGAAGCCTACTCGTGACAATAAGCCATTTTCATTTCATTTCATTTTATATGTGTTAATGTTGCGAAGGGTTATGCCACTTACAATGTAATCGATATCTATTTCTGATCGTCCAAAATACATTACCCCGCCGTTGTCCGAGTTCAACTCCATCTGCCATTCCTGTGCCAAGTCCCCAATCTATCTATATCCTGTTATATCCTCTGATTATCCTCGTCACTATCTGCAACTCTGCAAATCTTCGTGCCATCCGCAATCTTACCAATAAGACAAGCCACATTTTCCTCCAAATCATTAATATAAACTCCAAACAATATAGTTCCCATGATCATACTTGCGGAACACCACGAGCTGCAGATCTCCATTCTGAAAAAAAAACACTCTTGCACCGCTAATTTAAGTCTTCTCTAACCAAACCAGTCATGTATCCATCGAGCCAGCCCACGACGAAACTCACTTGAATTTAATTTTTGTACCAGTCTGCCTTGTGGGGCGATGACAAATACCTTATTGATATGTCCAAATACCGAACCAAATATATGCACAGCTCTTCTCTCATTGATTTCCTTTGTCAGCTCTTTAAAAAACGCAATCAAGTTGGTGAGACATGACTTTCCCCCGCACAAAAACATGTTGTCTGTCACAAACTAGTCAATATTTATCCAAATGTCCAAAAATACTGTCCGTCGATATCTTTTCCAAAAGCTTCCCCGCCACTGATGTCAGGCTGACCGGTGTATAATTTGTTGGGATTCTCCCTGCTTCCTTTCTTAAATAAGCAAATAACTTTGGCTATTCTCAAGTCCTGTGGAAACTCGTCTGTGGTTAAATAAGATGTGAAAGTATCTGTTAAGGCCCCAGCAATTTCTCCCTTTCCCTCCCGGATTAAGCCAGGAAATATCCCAACAGGCCCGACGGACTTGTCTACCTAATGCAATTTATGATAATCCACAGTTCATACTTTGATCTGTTGATGTTCTCCAGATTGTTCACACACCTATCCCAGACCTCAGCATCCGGCAGGTCCTTCTCCCTGGTGAATACCGATAGGAAGTACTTACTCAGGTTCTCACCCTGTTCTTGTGGTTCTCTTTATTGAATGGGCCTATGCCTTCTTTGCTACCATCTAGCTCCTAATATATGCATACAAAGGATTGGCATTATTCATTACCATATTTTCTAAAGACATGTCATGGCTCATTTGGGCCCTTCTAATTGCACGTTTAAGATAATTCCTGCTGTCGCTGTATTCCTCAAGGGCTTCAACAGTTTTTAGATGTCACGGCCTATCGTTTACTTCCTTTTTCCTTTCGGCTAAGCTTACAATTTCCCTTGTCATCCATCTTTCCTGAATTATGATATTTCTATCTTCATTTTTTGGGGGATATGCCTGTCCTGTTCATGGCCCTTTCCCAAGTAAGCTATCCTTCGCCTTGGACCTCTCTTGTCCTTATCCATGACTGAGTGCAAAATAATCCACCACTTAAATATCAATCACCAGCTTGGCTCTTTCACCAATATCAAGTCTGATATGCCCACTCCCCTGGTTGGAGAGTCAACAGATTATATCAAACAAGCCCTCCAACCGACCACCTGTCAATAAAAGAACGCAGTCAATACGGGAACCGTTAAGGTCACTTAGACCAAAAAGCCTGCTTTTACACACCCTTTCCATATCAGACTACACAACTGCTCCTGTCTCCTGCGGGATCTAGTACTCTCCCAACATTGTGATTTCACCCATATTTTTCCTGATCTCCACATATTATGCCTCATTACAATATCCCTCAAATATTTCCTCCATCAGCATGGGCAGCACGGTAGCATTGTGGACAGTACAATGGCTTCACAGCTCCAGGGTCCCAGGTTCGATTCCGGCTTGGGTCACTGTGTGTGCGGAGTCTGCACATCCTCCCCGTGTGTGCGTGGGTTTCCTCCGGGTGCTCCGGTTTCCTCCCACAGTCCAAACATGTGCAGGTTAGGTGGATTGGCCATGATAAATTGCCCTTAGTGTTGAGTGGGGTTACTGGGTTATGGGGGTAGAGTGGAGGTGTTGACCTTGGGTAGTCCCAGTGCAGACTCGATGGGCCGAATGGCCTCCTTCTGCACTGTAAATTCTATTATCTAAAAGCACAGCTGAGCTCTACTCCCTAATGTCATGTCAGAGAACCTTTAAAAAAATTGTATCTATGGAAAATAGCCTTAGTGGATGTACCTTTAAGAAATGAGTGTTTGTCAGTGATGTCAGAGAGTGGGTAGAGCTGGGTTTTTGTCTTGTTTTACTTTCGCTTTCGATTGTCTGCTACATTTTGTGTTTTAGTTTCGTTTTGAGAGTCGGATAGCTATAGTCACAGCAAGAAGGTGTATTCGTTTCTCTCTCCGCACTCGAAAGACTGTCTCCAGATACTTTGGTGACCTGTTTTTGGACTGAAGTTAAACCTGATGTATTTCTGTCAAAAGGTTCCCTTTGTGTGTTATAGATGTTGGAAGGAAAGATTAAGAGTTATTCATAGAGTACTGTATTATTTGGGGGATTTATTGGTGTTGATAGTTGCAGATATGTTTACTGTGAAAGTGTTAACTAGTTATATAAATAAACATTGCATTAATTTCAAAGTTGTTTTAGCTCCCTGGTGCACTGCACCTGTAAAGCAGACACGTGTGATCTCAAAACCACGTTCTCTTAAAAGTTGTGGGTCTGATGAACTGCATGATACAGTTTAGGCTTCTCTGAACCCTGGCCCATAACACGAATCAGCATGGTAACTTTCCCACCTATATTCTATCACCTTCTGTTCCGTGAAGCTGCCAGTCCGGTCCTTCCTTTAACCATGGGGTGGATTTTCCGTTTTAGCGGTTAGATGACGGCTCGAATCGATATTTTCAGGCATTTTCTGATGCCAGAATCGGAGACAAAGCCTCAACGATTCCTGAACTAATGATGGGAATAACAACGGAGCTCGGTTAATGTCCCTAATACCCAGCCGAATGCGACCAGAGCGTGGCTCAGTCCCTGCAGGTACTGCCGTACAAAATGGCGCCGGCCATGTGCAGAACCGACCCGCCAACCGCGATCTCACAGGCCGCCCCCAGAGAGCCTATCCCCTCAACCTCTTGCATCGTGGGAGGGCCTTCTGATAACGCACCAACGAAACGGCGTGCAACTTGATAACGCCATTTCAAGGGGAACAGAGCATTGTTTACCGCCGTCAAATGGTGCCGGCCCCGATTTGTCTGTCAGGGACCATTCTCCGCCCGATCACCGATTACCTGATCGGCATCGGGAAACAGAGAATCCCGACCCTCGTCTCCGTAATTGTAATTGCATTAGTCTTCCATGCGGTAATCCAGGCTCTTAGTTAATTTGTCTTCCATGTCATATTTCTTGAATTATGGAAAATGCACTCCAGACGCACTGAGGCGTGCGGCTTCCCTCTTTCTGTTTTTAAGTTTCATTATGTTAATCTCAGTCTCACTTTTTTCCCGTCTCTACAATTACTGCCCGGCTGTTTAATTTCCCAGCACCCTGTCACACTACATTAAAGCCTGCCGAACAGCACAAGAAAACCTCCCTCCCAGTATATTTCTCTGACTTACGTTCAGGTGTAAACCGTTCTTTCTAAAAAGGTCCTGCATTTCCCTCCAAACATCTAAATGATCGTAACATGTAAAGGCCTCCATTCTTCATCAGTTATTCAGCCATAAATCCAACTGAACTATCTCCTTGCCCCAAGCCTCACGAGCACGTGGCATGGGGAGTAATCAGAGATTACGAGCACAATGCTATTTAGCTCCCAACGGAACTCTTATCTTTGCAGGACATCCTGTCTGTTCCTGCATATATCAATAGTACCAATGTGGTAAATTGCATGTCTGTTTACCCTCCTGTTTTGGGGGGCGCTGCAGCCGTTCAGAGAAATCCAGGACATGCACCAGGGAGGAAAACACACCATTCTGGAATCGAGTTTGCGGCCAGAAAAACTCCTTTATTTGCCCTGACATTGAGTATCCTAGTAATATCAGTTGCATGGATTAATGAAGAAGAGACAGCTTGGTTTTTATAAGGGAATCTCATTTCTGACCAAATTCATTGCATTTGTGAAGAGGTAACCAGTTGTGTTGATGAGGGGTATGCATTGATAACCAAATGGTTTATAAAATTCAAATGGTTTATAAAATGATTTGGACTTGAACATGTTCGCAAATGACACAAACATTAGTGGGGTGGTAAGTAGTGACGATAGAGCCAGATTACAAAGAACAGAGAACAAAGAAAAACACATCACAGGAACAGGCTCTTCGTCCCACCAAGCTTGTGCCGACCGTGCTGCCCGTCGAAACAAAAATAATCTACACTGCCTGGGTCCGTACCCTTCTATTCCCATCCTATTCATGTATTTGTCAAGATGCCCCTCAAATGTCACTGTCGTCAATGCTTCCACAACCTCCTCCCGCAGCGAGTTACAGGCACCCACTACCCTCTATGAAAGAAACTTGCCTCGTATATCTCCTCTAAACATTGCCCCACGCACCTTAAAACTATGCCCCCTCGGACTTGAGCCCTCAGCCCTGGGGAAATGCCTCTGACTATCCATTCTGTCTGTGCCCCTCATAATTTTGTCGACCTCTATCAGGTCGCCCCAAAAACTCCATCGATCCAGTGAGAACAAACCGAGTTGATACAACTTCTCCTCATAGCTAATGCCCTCCATACCAGACAACATTCTGGTAAATCTGTTCTGAACCGTCTCTAAAGACTCCACATCCTTCTCGTAGTGAGGCGACCAGAATTGAACACTAAACTCCAGGTGTGGCCGTACTAAGGTTCTAAACAGCTGCAACATGACTTGCCAATTCTGGTACTAAATGCCCCGGCCAATGAAGGCAATCATGCCATATGCCTTATCGACTACCTTCTCCACCTGTGTTGCCACTTTCAGGGACCTGTGGACCTGTGCACCAAGATATCTCTGACTGTCAAGACGAGGGTTCTACCATTCACTATACATTCCTTACCTGCATTACACCTTCCAATAGGCAAACCTCACATTTACATGGAGTGTGCCATTTTTCTGGCCAATTCTCCAAACGATCTGAATCCTGATAATATCCTCCTACAGTCTTGAACCGTATCCGCAATTCCGCCAAACATTGTGTCGTCTGCAAACGTATGAACCGGACCAGTAACATTTTCCTCCAAATCATTTACATGTACTTCGAACCGCAAAGGTCCGAGCACTGATCCCAGCGGAACACCACGAATCACAGCCCTCCAATTAGAAAAGCACCCTTCCATTGTTACTCTCTTCCTTCTATCACCAAGCCAGTTCTGCATCCATCTTGCGAACTCACCTCTGATCCCGTGTGACTTCACCTTTTGCACAAGTCTGCCATGAGGGACATTGTCAAAGGCCGTACTGAAGTCCATTTGGCAACACCCACTGCCTTACCTGCATTAATTATCTTTGTCTCCTAGATAAAGGGAACTGTTGCGACATGTATGATCGACTTTGTTCTTTTGTAAAATAGGAGACAGGTTTAGATAAAGGATCTGGATTGGCGCAAGCTGGGTGGACCGAAGGGTCTGTTCCTGTGCTGTAATTGTCTTTGTTCTTTGTTCTTTGACTGGTAGCAAAGGCCGTGGTGGGGGTGAGGGTGGAGCCATGACCGAAAGTGCCGGTCTTCTGGGTCTCGGAACAGCCAGATCTATTCCTGGGGAGGAGGACGGCTGCCCTTGCCTTTGCCTCCCTGATTGACCGCTGTAGAATCCTGTTTGGCTGGCGGTCAGCAGCACCACCCGGAGCTGCAGACTAGCTGAACGACTTCTCGGAATCTCTCCAAATGGAGAATATCAAATTCGCCATCCGAAGGTCAGACGACAGCTTCCACAGAACGTGGTAGCCATTCACGCAACTGTTCCGGGACCTATTTGTGGCCAACGAACAAGAGGAAGAATAGCCGGGTGGCCAAGAATCAGTGGAAAATGTTCGGGAATCGGGGGAAGGTAGCCGGGGCATGGAGAGGGAAGATGGACTGGGAGGGGGGAGGGTGGGACGCTAAGCCTGAGGGGTGAGGGGAGAACCACGGGGGGGGGGGGGGAGATAGCCAAAATTCCAATCAAAAAATTTATATTTAAAAAGAACATCAGCAACAACCCGAGGGTGGGGGAGGGCTATGGGTTCGTTATGGGGGTTTGTACTCATGGTTTTATGCTTATTTATTTTTCTTGGTAATTTGTTGTTTTATATTGGAGGGGAGGGGTTACTGTCTTTCTCTGTTGTGATAAAATTTGTTGTTGAAAACATGAATAAAAATTATTTCAAAAAAAAAAATCTTTGTAAGCTCTTCGAAAAACTCTATCAAGTTAGTGACACGAATTCCCCTTCACAAATCCGTGCGGCCTCTCGCTAATAGGTCCATTTGCTTCCAAATGGGAGTAGATCTTGTCTCGAAGACTTCTCGCCAGTAATTTCCCTACCACTGACGTAAGGCAGGTCGGTTATCGACGAGCGGGTCAGATCGGATGATCAATGATCAATGGAATTCAACTGCGAAGTGATGAATTTTGGCAGGAATAACAGACAAGGGAATGCATGATAAATAGTAAAACCCTGAGAGGCAGGACCGAGTATCACAGTGGTTGGTGCACAGTTCCAACAGTCCGTTAAGGTAGCAGAGCAGTTGACTACTATGGTTAGGAAGGCATATGGCTTCTTTGCCATGATTTGGCGAGGGATAGAGTTTGACAGCAGGGAGGTTACGCTGGAAATATGTGCTTTGGCCTCAGCAAGCGTATTGGGTGCTGTTCTGGAAACCGCATTGTTGAAGGGATGTGAAGGTGAAAGGGCACAGAGGAGATTCACATGTTTGTTGACAGGGATGTTTTAGCTATTATGAGAGATTGGATAGACTAGGGTTGTTTTCCTTGGAGTAGAGAAGATTGAGCATACATGATTTTGATGTATACAGTTACGATTGGCATAGATAGATAAAAATAAAATAAACGTTCTCCTTGATGACTGGACCAATGACGATGGGGCATTGATATAAGGTTCGGGCATGAACCTTTTCGTGGATATAAGGACAAATCCTTTCGTCCAGCGTGTCGTGCGAGTGATAACATTGAAAACATATTTTGATATGGCATTTGTGATGCCAGCGATGGCTGGGCTACTGGTGGACTGCTGATTTATGGGATTAGAATAGTTGTGCAGGTCGTTTTTCTCTGATGCAGACGTGAAAGGCAGACAGGCCGTTTCTGTGCCACATACTTCGATGAGTCAATGCCTCCCTCTCCCTATTTCTCCAAAAACGTTTCCTGCCTGGCGTTTCTGGATCTACAGATAAGTCTTTCGATCCTGTCATTCAGTGAAAGATCATTACACGCTAAAAACAAAGACTTCATCCAAACGGCTGAGAATGAAGGTAGATGCAGGAAGACGTCCATCTGATGCGGAGACTTGTATCTTTTTACTTTACGTATTATTTTATTTGCAGCCTGTTTTCCCGCTGTGCTTCTTTGTGTACAGTGTCTGCAGAGAGTGTGCCATTTAAGGAGTGTTAGAGAGTGATCGTAATTAGATAACATTCAACACGTTGTATTTCCTGCCTATTACCTCTGGCCATTGATATTGTTAAAAGAATAGTGTTAAAAGTTGCAAACATGCAGATTGTTGTTATTGGACAGCCAAAGACTGGAAACATTGGACATTTTCAAAGAATTAATAGCCAAGTTCAATTGTGTTGCAACCTTGTGTGGCTGGAACTCATGGAACGTGCACTCCCAAGTTTCGTATCAGTGTGCGTGTGTGTGGTGATTGCGTGTCTTTTACAGAAATGAATAACGCTTATTGCCACGAATAGACTTCAATTAAGTTACTGCAAAAGCCCCTAGTCGCCACATTCCGGCGCCTGTCCGGGGAGGCTGGTACGGGAATCGAACCATGCTGCTGGCCTGATTGGTCTGCTTTAAAAGTCAGCGATTTAGCCCAGTTAGCTAAACCAGCCCCAGTTGAATGAAAATGTTTGCTCATGTGTGTCTGAGTATATAAACATACGACTATGTTTCTGCGATAGAGGATGAATCTATGTCACTGTTTTTTTAGATGTGTATGTTTCTGCCAGTGTGTGTGGCGGGAGGTGCATGTGCCCCTGGTGTATGTGTGCATTTGTTCGCGTTTTTCTGAGGGGCGTTGGTTAACCGTACGTTTGGATGTATTTTTTGTGATGCGATGTGACGCCAAAAGTGGGAATTCGATTCCTAATGACGAAGAATATCAGTTAACAACTTTCCATCTCAATCTCGGCCTGCGCCTCAGTTTTGAGGGCCCTCGGGTTAAATCAGCACCAGACAGCTCTCTCTCTCCCTCTTACACTTTCGCTCAAATAATCGAACAGCCTTTTGACTTCTTTGTATAGGACTAATTGATTCTATATCACTGCGTTTCGTTATTTGTGTGGCACACGTGTGTGTCCGTTTGTTTGAAGAGATATGTTTCTGTAAATATGTGGAAGAACCAGCAAGGAGAGATTGAATGTTGAATCTATTCATGGGGAACGAAGCCAGACACAAAATGTAGATGACAATGGACGTGCATTTTAGTGATAACGAAGACAATAAAGTACAATTTAAGCACGTTATTGAAAATTAAAAAAATAGATGATCTCGAAAAAAGGCTTTTGATTGACGGAAGTCAGACTTTATTCGAGTGAGGTAGATTCGGTACAGATTTATACTGAGCACAGGTCCATGTGGCGAACTCTACAGCAAGGAAGTGGGAGTCATTTATTAAGAAGGTATGAGTAGAGGTCCAACATGTGTTCTTCAGGCGGATATGTGGAATCCTGGATGTGTCGTTCAATTCAGGAGTCGATAAGGAAGAAAATAGAGGTTTTCATGACTCAGAAAGGGAGCGAATTACGGAGGTCCATTTGAGTCAGAGCTGAATAACAGAATAGGGAAGCAAAGGGGGGGGGGGGGCATGAAAACCCACTGGTGTTAGAATTCTGAAAAATAAAAAGCTATTGTATAAGTACAGTAGGGAGAAGAGCATAACCAGGAGAAGGATGGGCCCAGTAGGGATTCGTGGAACGATCTCTGCGTTGAACCAGGGAAATTGGTATCGAATTAAATTAGATGTCCACATTTGTTTTCAATGGAAATCGGGGAATGTTGGTCGTGAATTCAGGAAAAATGAGTCCAAGCCTCCCGTACCAGCCTCCCCGAACAGACGCCGGAATGCGGCGACCAGGATATTTTCACAGTAACTTAATTTGAAGCCGTCTTGTCACAATAAGCGATTTTCATTTTATTTAATTTCAAGCTTCCTGAAAACTGTGACATCGGCAGTGACACGGCATTGGGGATTCCGGCGGAATTAAAAGTGTATCCATCCCGACGTTCAGGTAAGTTGAATCCAAAAATGTTATGGGAGTGGACAGAGGAAATTACAATGCCTTTGATACGAAATTGTTTTATTCAATTCAGGCCTCAGGGATGGTGAAAGAGGATTGGAACACATTTAATGTGGTTTCATTATTCAAGAAAGGTGGTCGAGATAAACCCAGGAATTATCGACTAAAGAGTCTAATCTAAACACTGGGAACTATTATAGAAACATATCCGAAGAAAAATATTATCTTACATTTGCAGACAAATTGTTTCGTCAGGGATCGCCAGCATGGATTTGTCATAATAATGCCATTTAAATTTACAGTACCCAGTTCCATATTTGGTCACTGTTGGGGCAATTCTGCGTGAGAAATCTATCTACCCTGCACATCTTTTCGGGTTGTGGATGTGACGTTCACGCAGACACGGGGGAGAATGTGAAAACTCCACACGGTCATTGTCCCTAAGCCAGGATCGCACTTTCTCTTCGCCGCCATGAGGCAGCAGTGCTAACCACTGTGCCAGCGTGCTTCCCAGGCCTAGCCAATTGGATTCAAACATTTGAAGAGGTGATCGTGTGTGTAGATGCGTGTGGTGTCGTTGATTTACTTTACAAGGATTGGAGGAAATACTTTAGCAAGGTCTTACACGGGAGAATGGCAAAGAAGGTAAAAACACTTGAACACCAGGATGCCTTGGAAAGTTGGATCTCACGCTGCATTTGAGATGGGAGATAGACGGTGGTTAGAGGATTTTTGTGTGAGATTGTGGCTTCCATTGGTTTACGGCGCGGATCATCTTGACGTCCCCTATTGTTCATGATATGCAGAGACAATATGGATTCTAATTTGTGTGTATGTGTGCCTCGAGGGATGTGTGTATCTGTGTTCGTATGTGTTTGTATCTCTGTGTATGTGTGTGTGAGTGTGTGTGTGTGTCTGTGTATGTGTCTGCGTATCTGTGTGTGTGAAAGTGCGTGCGTGTCTGTGTGAGTTAGTGTATGTGTGTACCTGTGGATGTCTGGAAGTGTGTGCGAATTTGTGTGACAGTGAGCATGTGTAAGTGTGAGTTTGTGTGTTTATGTGTGCGCGAGTGTGTATATGTGTGAGAGTGTGTATGTGTGAGTGCGTGTGAGTGTATGCGTGTGACTGTGTGAGAGTGTGTGTGTGTGAGTGCGAGTGTGCGTATCTGCATGTGTATATGGTTATCAGAATGCTAACAGTTTGAGGTTTGTGCGTGCTAGTGTGTGTGTTTGTCTGAGTGCGTGTGAGTGTGTGCGAGTGGGTGTGTTTTCAGTAAAGAAGGAGTACATTCGGCCCATCGAGTCTGCACCGGCTCTTGAAAAGAGCACCCTACCCAAGATCAACACCTCCACCCTATCCCCATAACCCAGTAACCCCATACAACACTAAGGATAATTTTGGACACTCAGGGCAATTTAGCATGGCCAATCCACCTAACCTGCACATCCTTGGACTGTGGGAGGAAACCGGAGCACCCGGAGAAAACCCACGCACATATGGGGAGGATGTGCAGACTCCGCACAGAAACTGACCCAAGCCGGAATCGAACCTGGGACCGTGGAGCTGTGAAGCATTTGTGCTATCCACAATGCTACCGTGCTGCGGGAGTGTGTATATGCGTTTGCATGTGCGTAGTGTGTGTTTGTGTGTGCATGTGTGTATATTCGGTGTATATGTGTAAGTGAGTTGTATGTGTGTATGAGTGCGTCAGAGAGTCTGTGTGAGAATACATGTGTGAGAGTGTGCATGTGTTTGTGACTGTGTGTATGTGCATGCATTTGTATGTGTGCGCCTGTGTTTATGCGTGTGTGTTTGTGAAAATGTTTGTGTCTGTGTGAGTATGTATGAGTGTGCATGCGTCTGTATGTGTGAATGCATGCGTATGCAGGTGTATGTGTTTGTGTGTGTATGTGTCTCTGTATGAGTGTGTGTGAGTGCGTGTGTGCATCCACGTGTGTTTGTGTATGTAAGAGTGCGTTGGTGAGTGCGTGTGTTTGTGTGTGCATGTGTGTATGTATGTGTGTATGAGAATATGTGTGTGCATTTGCATGTGTACGTGAGAGTATGTAAGAATGCATATGGGACATTTGCCCGTATTAGTTGTAGCTTAGATTGATAGGTTATCATGGGCTTTTCACAGTAACTTAATTGAAGCCTACTCGTGACAATAAGCGATTTTCATTTCATTTTCATTTCATTTCTTGGTGATGGAGCTGCACAGACCGTTAGTAGGGCCAAACAAGAGAACTGTGTGCAAGACTGATTACAGTGGAGAGGCTGCCGATGTTATTACCCAGGGTGGTGTCTTTGCTTAAGCATTGGAGTACTGGAGAGAGGCTGTATAGACTCCTTTGTTTTATTTACAGCAGAGAAGGTGGACGTGACTTAGCTGCATAGAATTGTAACGGATATTGTCAGGGAGGAAAGGGAAGAGATGCTCCCCTTTGTTGAACTGTCATCAACGAGGGGGGTGTACTTTTAAGGTTAGAGACAAGATATAATTTGTGGGACTTTGAGGGGGAATAAAGATGACGTAATTATTGGTGAAAGGTAACTAGGTAGCAAGCAGTTTTCATAGCGAGGTTTCTAATCAAAAAAGGACAGAGCATTTACTTCTGTACCTGAAAAGTTCACGCTCTCCTCAGAAAACGGCACCTATTCACTCAGAGGAAGCTGGCGGAAAATGGACATAGATGTATTTAACTGCTTAGAAGTTCTGTTCAAGACAGTGTATCACTGCCAGTGCAGTCCCTGCGGAGAGAGCTAATCACCATGTCTTGTTTTGGGCCAACTAGCTTCATAGTCCACAATGAGCACAACACACGTGCCTCGGTCCACATCTGGTAAAGTCAGACACCCCGAGTTCCACCGCGTTTTCAGTGACCGTTTCGATGCAATCCCCGTGGTGATTAATACCCCAAATTCGAAAGTCCCAATTTGTTGGGGAATTTCTTTTCTGATTTGCACATGGCTTTGCTTTGACCCTGGCAGCACCTGGCCGGCTCTCGAATAGTTCTTGCCAGTACCTCGGTTCCGGCAATCATTCGGTCCGTCGATAAAGACTCTGCTGCGTCCATCTCGTGTCCGGTGTCATCCTCATCCCGTTGGACAGCTCAGAGCTGGGCGGATGGAACATCAGGCTGCCAGCATGTCGCAGGTGTGATGGAGATGCCACTACTGCCGCTCGAGTGTCCGGATGTACGGCGTCTCGCTTCTACACGTGGTCCAGGTGCTTCATGTGAAAGTTCCCTTCAACCCCAATTCATGCAATACCGGACCGGTTTGTTACAGTTCTATTCCTTGGAGCGATATTGCTCCATCAACAAATTTGCAAATATAGATCGGACCCCAAGCGCGAATTATTCGCCCTGGCGCCCTCAATCGTGGTGCCTCTTCTATGTCGCTACTTTCCTCATTTGGCTTGAAAACGTCAGATTGTTTTCATAGTTTTCATAGAATTAACAGTGCTGATGGAGGCCATAAGGGCCATCGAGTCTCCAGCGGCACTTGGAAAGAGCACCCCACCCAAGCCCATACCTGCACCCTATCCCCGTAACCCAGTGACCCCACTAAACCTTTTGCGATACTAAGCGCACTTTAGCATGGCTAATCAACCTAGCCCTCACATCATGTTCCGTTGGAAGAAATGAAATTAAAATGAAAATCGCTTATTTCCACAAGTAGGCTTCAAAAAGGTTACTGTGAAAGCCCCTGGTCGCCACATTCCAGCGCCTATACAAAGATGATGGTACGGGAACTGAACCATTCTGCTGACCTGCCTTGGTCTTCTTTCAAAGCCATCGATTTAGCGCTGTGCTAAACCAGGCCCACTCTGTGTTCGCAAAGGGGACCACATAGATAGAATGCAGAGCTGGGCTGAGAAGTGGCAGATGGAGTTTAACCCTGACAAGTGTGAGGTTGTCCATTTTGGAAGGACAAATCTGAATGCGGAATACAGGGTTAATGGTAGGGTTCTTGGCAATGTGGAGGAGCAGAGAGATCTTGGGGTCTATGTTCATTGTTCTTTGAAAGTTGCCACTCAAGTGGATAGAGCTGTGAAGAAGGCCTATGGTGTGCTAGCGTTCATTAGCACTGTTCATTAATAGCTCACTAACTGCTGGATGAACAGAACACAGAATGTTTATCTAATGTGATTATTGCACTGCTCATGAATAGCGCACAGAATTGTTCTGATTGACAGAACAAACAGCATTCATTAAAAATGGTCTTGTAATGTCGACTGATTAGGCAATAACTGCTAAGTGTACAGAGCAAAATACATTGAATCTTTTTATTGCATCGTTGATTATTTACATTTATGCAATGCTGATTGGACATAGCAAATGTCAATTTAATCTGTTTCTCACTGTTCATTAATTCAACTCAGATGTTTGGCGAAAAACAACAGAATATATTTAATCTGCTTATGTGCTGCGCATTAATTGTACACTGGCTGTGCTAAAATACAGAAAAACAAAATTAATCCTTGATTATCAAATAATTGTGCTAATTTGACTAAAAATATTTATTGTATCCTCTTTTTGCACTCCTGTTTACTAACGCATGCAATGTGATTCCACAAATCATTCTCCGCTGACGATAAGCAGCGTCACCTTCAGCTGTGGATGGGCTGTCCGACCTATCGGAATTTCACTCCCCGAGAAAATCCGGTTCACCATCCGAGAGCTTCCAGAAAATATAGCAGTCATTTAGCAACTTGTTCCAGGACGTGCATGAAGTCAATTTCCAATCGAGCGAGGTCGCAGCGCACAAGGGCTGAAGAAACACCAAGGAATAAGAGGGAAGAAAGAAGGGGGAGGGCACGAAGCGGGAAGTGGGGCGGGGGATGCTCATAGCCCTGGCAGACGTCTGGGGTCGGCAAAAAAGGCAGCAGAGAATGGACATTACTCCAGCGTCAAAGAGTCGCATGGCAGAACCAGGGTTAGAACAGATAGAATTAACTCTGCACGGAGACCGGGGAGACTACGTCCTCCCAGCGCCAAGACGGAAAGGTACAAACATGGCCGCCGAACAAACAAATTCATTGTTCGCACAAAGGGGGGAAAAGGAGAGAGGTGAGGTACCCCACCTATCAGGCCTCCTGTGCCCATCTTGGCAATTCCCTTTGTTGCAGCTTACGCATGTAAATGAGAAAAATATTCTAAATACTTTGCAATGACCATCACGTTGATGGAACAACGAAATATTTATGGGAAGGCGGCTTGTTCGATACTCAGAGGAAGGGGAGGGGAGGGGCTATGCCTACGATGACATATTAAAAATGGTATGTATGAAATCGCTACAGTCTCAATAACTATGTAAAGAAAATAATTACGCAGTAACGATGCTGATTGGATTTTAAAAATAAGTAATTTGTTACCTTACTACACTGTTCATTAACTGTGCTGACTGGGCAAAACTCATATACACATATATATATATATATTTACATATTGTTGTTGCACTGCTCATTAATGAAACACTAACTGCGATGATTTATAGAGCAAACAATATATATTTATTTTATTTATTGCAAGGTTCCTTAACTACACAGTAAGTGTTCTCTTTCACAGAAAACAACTGGATTTTTTGATTTAGTTACTGCACTGCCCATTCATAACGAACACATAGTAATTAGACTACTTGGACTGAACAAATAATATTTATATCATTTTCTTATCGCACTCTTCATTAGATGCACAAGAACTGTACTGATTGGGCTGAAAAAAACAATAGTTGTATTATTTCATTGTTATACTCTTCATTAGATACACAGTAACTGTGCTGGTGGGACGGGAATATCACGTTTTAAAAAATCTGCGTATTACGCAGCTCGTTAGTTACGCACTAACTGTCTGATTGGACAGCACAAACAATGATAGTTTAACGTGCTTATCTCACTCTTCGGTAATTACGTAGGCAGCACGGTGAAACAAAGTTTTACGCTGCTCCCTCATAGCGCTAGGGACAATGCTTCAATTACTGCCTTGGCTGAATGTTTGTCTGGAGTCTGCATTTTCTTCACGTGTCTCCGTGGATTTCCTCCCGATGTTGCGGTTTCCTTCCACAGTCCAATGATTTGCAGGTTTGGTGAATTGGTCACGCTATATTGTCCCTTATGTTTAAAAGATGTCAGTTGGGTTATGGTGCAGCGTGAAGACAGTGCCGAGGTAGGGTGCATTTTCAGAGTTCAGGGGTTCTTAGCTCTGCCGGCAGCGCATCCGTGCCCGCGGTTTCCTGGATGTCCAAAATGAGAAACCCCATTGGCCTGAGGCGGTAAACATGTTAATCCCGCTGCTGGCGGTCGCATTCCGCCCAGGAGCACATAGTTAGAGAGGTGGTGTTCATCCGTCAAAATATATTCCATTCTCGTATTGCACAGTTCCTGAAGTACACGCTAACACTTGTTTGGGTAGAACACACAATGTGTCGAGATTCACCTCCAGTAGCGAATCTCTGTCTGTGGAGTTTCCGGCAGCGTTGCTTGGCGTCAATTGTAAATCAAATTGAAAAGAGGCGGGAACAACCCAAACCGCTTCCTGCCAAAGGTGAGTCACTAAGAAAGGTGTGGCTGGGGGACCGGAGAATCCAGCCCAAGCCTTATTTCATCTGCTTCTGGAATTGCCCATTGGCTATACACTTACTGTGCCGAGTGAACTGAATAAAGAATGTATATTAAGTTTGCACTATTCATTAAATACACAATAACTCTGCAGATTGGTTAGCCGCAATAAGAATTCAAGAATATCAGTTTAAAGTCCAACATGTTAATTTGGAATCACGAGTTTTCGGAACGCTGCTCCTTCATCAGGTCAGTGAAGAGGGACGTTGCGCAAACACATCTTATATACATAAAGCCAATGATGCAAGATGATACTTTGAATGCGAACCATTCCAGGTAGTTTTTACAGGTCCAGACGGTGCGAATGAAGATAGATTTAATCACAGGTTAAAGATTTGTGAAGTTAACCGCTCGGTGTTCAATCGTGAAAAACCCTGGATAGTGCGTGCCCGTTCCAGGGGCAACCTTTGATCCTGCCCGTCTTTTTCGGACCACCCGTATCCCCCACCAGTAGCTGAGGCATCTGGCCAGAACAGGAAATGGGCAATCGTAGTTAACGAAACACTTTTGCAACCCATGTGTTATCCCTTGGGTGGGTGGGCTATGTAGCATCCAGGGCTCATTGCCTGGCATCCGGTGATTCACCTGATGAAGGAGCAGTGGTCCGAAAGCTAGTGATTGAAACAACCTGGTTTATTTACCCGCAAGTTGTAAGACTTCGTACTGTGCTCGTCCCAGTCCAACGCCGGCATCGCCACATCATGTGGAGATTTGAAATAATGTCCAAGTGAGCTTGAGAGTGATGCACACTCACAACACTTTGGTCGTGCTACCCACCCTAGGCATAAGGAATTCCCCCCCCCTCACAACCAATTTCGGACCCCTACTATGGAGTTACTGAGGGAGCCTCATTTTCAGCCACGTTTCAGGCCCACAACACTTTCGGGATCCAGCTCGAACCCCAATGTTTGTGAGGCCCCTATACAACCTAGTCACTCCCACTACAATCACACCTCTTCATCTCACTCCGCTGCCTTAATGGTCAGAGAGCCTTGTTGGTGAACAAGTTGGCACTGCCAACCTCGCACCCGGGAGCCAGGCACAGTAAGCCTAGCTGGTGGAAGCACTCAATAGTTTCACTGGATACCTGGGTGCCAGAGGATTCTCAGAATACTTGCTTGCCTTGGCCTCGAACAAGCGGATGTTATAATGGCCAGCACACGCCACCGCGGCGCCATGATGCCTCAACACTGCTCATGGAAACAAGTCAAGATCGGCGCTCGGTTGAGTCCTATCTGCGGGGCCATTGGCTCCCGGTGCCGGGAGTGCGGCGTTGGGGTACTTAAATGAGCCGAATGGCTCAGTTAAACATCATTGTCATTGTCAGGGTCAGCGAGGACGTGAGCCAGATCGCGCCGGGAGCTGTGAGTCCCGTGGCTCGCGTAACGTTTTACCTCAGTCTGGCTCTGATTAGAGCCTCATCTGTGAGTCAAATTTGGGCGCAATGCGTTGGGAAAATTGCTCCCTTTGTCATTCTCCATCTTTTTGCTCAGCCAGCCTCTGTCTGTGTGTATCTTTCTCCCTTGTTATCTCTCTATTTCTGCCCCTTTCAGTCAGTCTCGCTCTCCCGCAATCGGTCCGCCTAACCTGTCACTATCTTCTGCCTGCATTGCTTATTCCCTCTCAGTTCTCTCTGTCTGTATCAATATATCTCACCAACAAGATCTCACCCATTCAATCTCTCACATATTCCGTCTCTCACTCTGTCTCCTTCTCTCCGCCGATCCCCATTTATCTCTGCCAGACACTCACTCTGTGACCGTCTCTCACTCACCATTTTGTCCCTTTGTCCGCACCTGC
>NW_024055592.1:0-67993 GCF_902713615.1 Scyliorhinus canicula | reverse complement strand
CTCTGTATCTCTCTCTCTGTATCTCTCTCTCTGTATCTCTCTCTGTATCTCTCTCTGTATCTCTCTCTGTATCTCTCTCTGTACATCTCTCTCTCTCTCTTATCTCTCTCTCTGTATCTCTCTCTCTGTATCTCTCTCTGTATCTCTCTCTGTATCTCTCTCTCTGTATCTCTCTCTCTGTATCTCTCTCCGTACATCTCTCTGTATCTCTCTCTGTATCTCACTCTGTATCTCTCTCTGTATCTCTCTCTGTGCCTCTCTCTGTGTCTCTGTATCTCTCTCTCTGTATCTCTCTTCTGTGTCTCTCCCTGTGTCTCTTTATCTCTCTCTGTATCCCTATCTCTGTACCTCTCTCTGTATCTCTCTCTCCACATCCTATCCTGTACAGTCTCCCTCCCACCCGCTAGTCTGCACCGATTCACTGACTCCCTCTGTCACAATTCCTGCCATGTTGAATCCTACTCCCTCACTCCCACTCTCCGGTCGGTTGATTTTCTCCCTGAACTGTAGAGAGTTGTGCGTTGCGTCAGGATGGAGAACACCACCCCCAATATCCAGGAACATAGACAATAAAACAGATAGTTAGAGAACTGTTCACAGCACCCAAAGTACCACCACCCGTTTCAGGGATGTCTGACATTTATTCAAAGTCCACAAATGTTTGCTCCGAAAACAGTGCGGTCAATCATTTCAGGGAATATCTCCCAAATAGAAAATTAGATGTGAAGGATGTAGAATTTCTGTTCACGTCCGTGCAGAGAGTGATGTTGGTGCAGAACAATGCGAGAACCCCAGCTCCACACAGAACATCCACAGCAATGTAGCATTGTGGTTAGCACAATCGCTTCGCAGCTCCAGGGTCCCAGGTTCGATTCCGGCTTGGGTCACTGTCTGTGCGGAGTCTGCACATCCTCCCGTGTGTGCGTGGGTTTTCTCCGGGTGCTCCGGTTTCCTCCCACAGTCGAAAGATGTGCGGGTTAGGTGGATTGGCCATGCTAAATTGCCCGTAGGGTCCAAAATTACCCATAGGGTTGGGTGGGGTTCCTGAATTATAGGAATAGGGTGGAGGTGTTGACCTTGGGTAGGGATGCTCTTTCCAAGAGCCGGTGCAGACTCAATGGGCCGAATGGCCTCTTTCTGTGCTGTAAATTCTATTTATAACCGAGGAAGATGTCGGCAGGGTAACCATTTGCTGCTTCCTCCAGAACACGACACTTCCGCAGTGCCGATGTCATCATTGCAATGGGATATCAAGCCACAACAATGCAGCAGTCACACAGTGCTGAGCTCCATGCATTAGACTGGGACATGAATCTTAACCAAGGAACCGCTCCCGCAGTGCCGAGCTCCATGTACTGGAGTGGGGTATGTACCCACAACAGTGCATTACCCTGGCAGTGCTGATCTCCATGTGTCAGACTGGGGCATCAACCCACGACAATGCAGCGCTCTCGTAGTACTGAGCTCAGTGTATTAGACTGGGACATCAATCCACAACAGTGCAGCATTCCCGCAGTGCTGAGCTCAGTGTATTAGCCTGGGACATCAATCCACAACAGTGCAGCATTCCCGCAGCCCTGAGGTCTAGATACTGGACTGGGACATCAATCCACAACAGTGCAGCATTCCCGCAGTGCTGAGCTCTAGATACTGGACTGGAACATCAATCCACAACAGTGTAGCATTCCCGCAGTGCTGAGCTCTAGATACTGGACTGGGACATCAATCCACAACAGTGCAGCATTCCCTCAGTGCTGAGCTCTAGACACTGGACTGGGACATCAATCCACAACAGTGTAGCATTCCCGCAGTGCTGAGGTCTAGATACTGGACTGGGACATCAATCCACAACAGTGCAGCATTCCCGCAGTGCTGAGCTCTAGATACTGGACTGGGACATCAATCCACAACAGTGCAGCATTCCCGCAGTGCTGAGGTCTAGATACTGGACTGGGACATCAATCCACAACAGTGTAGCATTCCCGCAGTGCTGTGCTCTAGATACTGGACTGGGACATCAATCCACAACAGTGCAGCATTCCCGCAGTGCTGAGCTCTAGATACTGGACTGGGACATCAATCCACAACAGTGCAGCATTCCCGCAGTGCTGAGCTCCGTGCACTGGTTTGTGATCTCAACCCAGAATAATGTAGCACTTTGGCAGTGCTGAGCTCCATGCACTGGAGTGAAACATCAACGCACAATAGTGGCCCATTCCCGCAGTGCTGGGCTCCGTGCACTAGTGTGTGACCTCAACCCATAAACATTCACTGAACTTCCAGTTTAGACAAAGACTGGCCCCAGTTATTGACAAGGAATCATTTCACCCCTTCTCATATCTATTTAATCTACTTTCTCCCATTATTGTCCATTATTATCTGAGGCCCTCGCTCACACTGTGTCCGTCTCTCTCACTTTCTCTCTCTATCTATTTCCCTCACTATGTCCTTCGCTGTGTCCCTATATCTCATTTTCTACCTCTTTTATCTTTGTCCCTATCTCTGTCCCCCTCTCTTTGTGTATCTCACTGTATCGCTTTTTCTCTGTGTCCCGTTCTCTCACCCAATCCCCTTCTTTCTCAGTCCCTCTCTGTGTCCCACACTAACTGTGTACCTTTTTATATCTGCGTCCCTTCTATTTCTCCATCACTCTCGCTGAGTCCCTCTCTCACATTCTCTCAATCTATCCCCTTCCCTCTCTGTCCCTGTGTCCCTATCACTCACTGTGTACCTCTCTACCTGCGTCTCTCTCGCTCTGTCCCTCTCTGCGCCCCTCTCTTGCTCTCCACCTCTTTTTCTGCGTCCCTCTGTGTCACTCTCTCTGACTGTGTACCTTTCCATCTGCTTCCTTCTCTCTCAATCCCGCTCTCTTCAGTCCCTCTCTCTCACTATGTACCTCCTTCTATCTGCGTCCCTCTTTCTGTCCCTCCCTCTCATTTCCCTCTCTCTATTCCACCCTCTCTCTCTATGTCCCTCTCAGTCCCTCTCTCTCACCATGTACCTCCTTCTATCTGCGTCCCTCTCTGTCCCTCCCTCTCATTTCACTCTCTCTATTCCTCTCTCTCTCTCTGTCCCTCTCAGTCCCTCTCCCTCACTATGTACCCCCTTCTATATGCGTCCCTCTCTCTGTCCCTCCATCTCATTTCCTCTCTCTATTCCTCTCTCTCTGTCCCTCTCAGTGTCTCTCTCTCTCACTGTGTGCCTCTTTCTATTAGCGTCCATCTCTCTCTCTTCCCTCTTTCACTCTGTCCCTCTCTCTTACTTTCTCTTCCTCTATCCCTTTCTCTCTCACTGAACACACGAGCTCCCTCGGCACACGTGACAATAAATCCAAATGCAGTGACTGATTAAAGCAATTAATGCACAGTAGTGAACACGCCAACATTGAGGGCATTTAAAAATTTATTGGATAAGCATATGGATGATAAGGGCATAGTGTAGGTTAGATGGCCTTTAGATTTTTTCCATGTCGGTGCAACATCGAGGGCCGAAGGGCCTGTACTGCGCTGTATCGTTCTATGTTCTATGTTCTATGAAGTCTCTCACTGCGATATTACCAAACGGGCGTTACATTTTCAGAAAACTCCCGAAATATATACTTTTGTGATCATTGATTTCCTGTAGGAGCTGTCAAACTCCCCTCTCTCCAGTTCTGCTTTACTGCGGTGTGAGTGGGGTGCGGGATTTGTGCCAGTTTGATAGACAGCATCAGTCAACTGCAACAGGTCCCCATTCAAATATGCTGTGCTGGATTCTTCATTGGTGGGATCCTCCGCATCAGCGGCAGCGCACTCACGCCCCGCGGTTTTCCCGACAGTGTGTGGGTGGTCACAACGGTGGCATTGAATAGCTGCGTCAATGGAAAATCCTGCTGGGGCAACACGGTGGCCTATTGGTTAGCACAGCTGCCTCACGGTGCTGTGGTCCCAGGTTCGATCCCGGCTCTGGGTCACTGTCCGTGTGGAGTTTGCACATTATCCACGTGTCTGCGTGGGTTTCGCCCCCACAACCCAAAGATGTGAAGAGTAGTTGGACTGGCCACACTAAATTGCCCCTTAATAGGGTAACCTATTTTTTTTTATGGAGGATTACGCTGCCGGAGGGGCGGGTGGGGGGGGAGAGAAACCGCCGGAAAACGGGGCTGGCGCGACGGAGAAAAAGAGTTTTTGAGATTGTCCTGATGGCCAAGATATTTTCTCCTGCTTGGATGCCGTACAAAAGTGAACAGCAAATTATTTGACGGTCCACGAGTCAAAGTAACTAACCTTCAATCATTGCAACCAATAATCAAAGCAAATATGTAAGAACAATCTGTTAAAAAGGCTTTTAATATTTTCATCTATGATTACCAGAGTCCCAACTTTAATTATCTTTAAACCGGTGACATTACATTATGACGGATCTAGTGCTCTTTACTTGAATTATTTAATTATTTTCTGACGAAGATTAGTCACCTGTTAATATAGTTCTTCCCAATAATCAGAGTGAACTTCAATTGATTGTTTGGTCCAATAAATAATTATCTCATTCATTCATTGCGAGGTTTAATTAAATCAGTGAATAGCTCATTATGTTAAAGTCCAACAAACATTACACAACCAATTATTATTTGCGCAACATTGAGACAAAATACCAAAATAGTTTTCAGTCCATCAAACACAGCAAATAACTAAAAACATTTCATTGCATCTTTCAATGTGATTGCCAAAGGATTATTCATTCCAATAATAACAGGCAGTTTCTAATTATTGTTCAAAAAATAATCAAATTAAGTTTCTTATTTAGTGGAATAGAATCTGTAATTCCTCACCACGCAGCAATAATTACATTAATTGAAAATCCATTTGTTCAGCTCATAATCAGAATCAATGGGATTGTCCCTCGGCTGGATCCTCCACTTTGCCGGCAGCGCACACATGTCCACAGGTATCCCGAAGGCATGTGGTGGTCACAATGGGAAACCTCATTGACCGGCTGACGGAACAGAGAATCCTGTTGTGGCGGAGTCACGCAGAACCGGAAAACGAAGCTGGCGGTACAGAGAACCGTGCACAGGCCATTGAAATTAGGATAATTTACCACGAGAATTATCATGGCAAGGTACTGATTACTTTCAATCCATTGATCACTAACGATATGTATAAATATTTTAATTTCCCACAATGATATGTATTTAATAATAAATAATAATACTCTTTATTGTCGCAAGTAGGCTTATATTGACACTGCAATGAAGTTACTGTGAAAAACCCCAAGTTGCCACATTCAGGAGCCTGTTCGGGTACAGTGGGGGAGAATTCAGAATTTCCAATTCACCTAACAGTACGTATTTCGGACTTGTGGGAAGAAAGAGGAGCACCCAGAGGAAACCCACACAGACACGGGGAGAACGTGCAGGCACCACACAGACAGTGACCAAGCCGCAGTCGAACCTGGGAGCTGTGAAGCAATTGTGCTACTCACCCATATCTATGATCCCAGAAATTATATCTCACATTTTAATGCCATTAATCACATAATTTGAGAATTCCCTCTGCCTGTTTCCATCAAAGAAAACTGAGCAATTCCAATGATGGAATCATATCATTTACAGTGCAGAAGGAGGCCATTCAGCCCATCGAGTCTGCATCGGCTCTTGGAAAGAGCACCCTACCCAGGATCAACACCTCCACCCTATCCCGATAACCCAGTAACCCCACCCAACACTAAGGGCAATTTTGGACACTAAGGGCAATTTAGCATGGCCAATCCACCTAACCTGCAAATCTTTGGACTGTGGGAGGAAACCGGAGCACCCGGAGGAAACCCACGCACACACAGGGAGGATGTGGAGACTCCGCACAGACAGTGACCAGAACCGGAATTGAACCTGGAACCCTGGAGGTGTGAAGCGATTGTGCTATCCACAATGCCACCGTGCTGCCCTAAAGGCAGGATGGTATAGATTACTCCATCATGTTTTGCACAACATTGAAATAAAGCATCAAATTAATTTTCAGTCCACTGAACACAGTAAATAACGAATAACTTCTAACTGCAACTTTAAATGGTGTTATCAAATGATTGTTTATTCCAATAATCACATGCACATTCAAAATATTGATCGGACAATAAGCATAATAAGATTTTTATGTCAAATAAATCTGTAAATCCTGACCTTACAATAATAATACAATAAATTTACCATGCACATTTCGAATCACAGTTAACTAATCAGTGATTAATTTTCAATCGAATCGTCATGACAAGGACCTGAATATTTTCAGTCCAATGAATTCCTGAATATATCTAGAAACCTTTGTACTTTTCACAACAATATGCATTTAGAAACGTCTATGAATACCACCAATTATCTCAATGTTTTAATTCCATTAATTACTTGAAATATCGGTGCTTTATGGTGAAATAGCATGTGATGTCTCTGCCTGTTTCCACTGAAGACGTCTCAGCAATTTGAATACTGGAAGCCGGGAAGTAATGAGCTGAACAACAATTATATATTTTATTACATATTTAATTAAATTATTGAGACTATCTGATTACCGCAACTGGGTGACCACAAAATCCCGCTGGTGTTGTTGGGGAGACTGGTCCTTTTGTTTCTCTTCTGTATCCTCTCGGGTTTCTCCCAGGGAAAATATTGACTGTTTCGGAATCAGAAAGTGATCAACCATTGTTTTCATTCATTTATCAATTAAAGGATTTTCCCAGGTTTAATCGACGAACCAATGACGGGGCCGAATGTGATATTGAGATTGGAGCTGGCGGAGAGTAGGAGAATCAAACCCTGCCATGGCCTTGATGATTTATTTCTCAGTATTACACAGCAGATCCATATCTCTCCCTGATACCGATAGTCTCCCAATTCTTGAGAATTGTTGATGTGGAAGACTGCATGGTAGCAGAGTGTTTAGCACGGCTGCTTCACAGCGCCAGAATCCTAGGTCCGATACCATGCTTGGGTCTCTGTCTGTGCGGCGTCTGCACATTCTTCCCATGTCTGTGTGGCTTTCGCTGGATGCTTCTGTATCCTCCCACTTGTGCCGAAACACGTGCTTGTTTGTGAATTGGAAATTGTGAATTCTCCCTCAGTGGACCCGAACAGCCGCCTGATTGTGGCGGCTGCGGGCTTTTCACAGTAACTTCATTGCAGTGTTAATGTGACATTTGTTGTGACATTAATAAAGATTATTATTATTAAAGATAATTAATATATTAATCGTTAAACACAAAATGCCTTGTCTTGTGCTGTCTGCCCAGAAGGTGTGGGATTATCTCCTCCAGTATCTCAGTCTCATTACCTCGTGTTCGTTGTTCAAGACAAACGCTTGAAAAATATATTTTTGATTACCATTTGGACTGCCGGCTCAGCAATACCTGACATGAATAATTAGCCATGATGTGGAGATGCCGGCGTTGGACTGGGGTGAGCACAGTAAGAAGTCTTACAACACCAGGTTAAAGTCCAACAGGTTTGTTTCAAACACGAGCTTTCGGAGCACGGCTCCTTCTTCAGCTGAAGAAGGAGCCGTGCTCCGAAAGCTCGTGTTTGAAACAAACCTGTTGGACTTTAACCTGGTGTTGTAAGACTTCTTACTATGAATAATTAGAACAAAGAACAAAACACTAATAAAAGTACAACCCAGAAACAGGCCCTGCGGCCCTCAATCCGGTGCTGAACATGCTTCCCATTGAACCAAACATCTTCTACGGTTGCGGGGTCCGTATGCCTGTATTCCTCATCTACTCATGTATTTATCAAGACGGGCACAGTTAAATCTATGTCTCCTAGTAATTTGCACTCTCACCCTGGGAAAATGCTTCTGACCATCCACTCCGTTCCGACGTCTTATACATCTGTAGGCATCTATCAGGTCGCCCCTTATCTTCCGAAGTATCTATGAGAACAAACCGAGTTTTCCCAACCTACCCGAAGAGCTAATCCCCTCCGTACCAGACAATATCCTGTTAAATGTCGTCCATACTAGTCTCTAAATGCTCCAAATTCTGCTGGTAGTGGGGCGACCAGAACTGAACTCTAAATTTTGAGTGTGGTCTCATTAATTCGATACAACTGCAGCAACTAATGAATTAACAGGCAGAGGAGTAAATAAACCTGAGAGCAGAGATTAGTAATTACCATTTTAATTTTACGGAAACGATCTAGCCCCAGGGCTATATGGTAAGTTGTAACTTCATCTGATAACATAAGAACATAAGAACTAGGAGCAGGAGTCGGCCATCTGGCCCCTCGAGCCTGCTCCACCATTCAATTAGATCATGGCTGATCTGTTATGGACTCAGCTCCACTTTCCGGACCGAACACCATAACCCTTAATCCCTTTATTCTTCAAAAAACTATCTATCTTTACCTTAAAAACATGCAATGAAGGAGCCTCAACTGCTTCACAGGGCAAGGGATTCCATAGATTCACAACCCTTTGGGTGAAGAAGTTCCTCCTAAATTCAGTCCTAAATCTACTTCCCCTTATTTGAGGCTATGCCTCCTAGTTCTGCTTTCACCCGCCAGTGGAAACAAACTGCTCGCATCTATCCTATCTATTCCATTCATAATTTTAAATGTTTCTATAAGTTCCCCCCTCATCCTTCTAAATTCCAACGAGTACAGCCACAGGCTACTCAGCCTCTCATCATAATCCAACCCCTTCAGCTCTGGGATTATCCTAGTGAATCTCCTCTGCACACCCTCCAGTGCCAGTACATCATTTCTCAAGGAGACCAGAACTGGACACAATACTCCAGGTGTGGCCTCGCTAACACCTTATACAATTGCAACATAACCTCCCTAGTCTTAAACTCCATCCCTCTAGCAATGAAGGACAAAATTCCATTTGCCTTGTTAACCACCTGTTGCACATGTAAACCAACCTTCTGTGACTCATGCACTAGCACACCCAAGTCTCTCTGTACAGCGGCATGCTTTAATAATTTATCGTTTAAATAATAATCCCGTTTGCTGATATTCCTACCAAAATGGATAACCTCACATTTGTCAACATTGTATTCCATCTGCCTAGCCCATTCACTTAACCTATCCAAATCCCTCTGCAGACTTCCAGTATCCTCTGCACTTTTCGCTTTACCACTCATCTTAGTGTCATCTGCAAACTTGGACACATTGCCCTTGGTCCCCAACTCCAAATCATCTATGTAAGTATTTAGTTTCAATTAATTAACTCGTGCATAAATGTCACTCAGCTGGGTGGAGTGCTCAATCTGTGACATTTGGCAGCTCCGTGACGCTCCCAGCATTCCGACAGACTAATTCTTCTGGGAGTAACCAATGTCAACTCCTCAGTCCCAGTGCTTCAGTCGGAGCAGAAATTAGATACAAATGAGCATTCAGTTTGCGGCAAACGTCATAGATAGGAGTTCTAGAGATGTGGTCACACCCAAGGTGCAAGCAGGCAGACGGGTGACCGCTGGGAACGGCAGACAGTCAGTGCAGGAATCCCCTGTGGCTGTCCCCCTATCTATCAGGTATACCGTTTTGGATACATTTGGACGGGAATGACAATTAGGGGAAAACAAAAGAAGCCAGAAAAGTGTCACCACAACTGGCTATGCTGCTCAGCAAGGGAGGGCAAAGTGGGAAGTGTGAAAGTTATAGGGGTGCAGCCATCTGGGATGGCCACTTCCAGATACAAAATGGACGCTCGCAAAGATTATAGGGAACTGTGGACAATACTAGAAAACAAACAGGCATAGAGCCTGAATGCATATTGGGGAAACAACTCCCAGATGGAATTGAAGCTATAGGTCAATTAGCATACTGATGGCCCATCTACGGTAACAAAGGAATGAAACTCAAGTAAACGATACCAGTACAGACATCCCGGCTCCAGTTCCCCAACCGACAAGAAGAAACAAAGCAAGGCCAGCGGCCACCAAAGACACGCCCAGCCATCAGGGCATCCACCCCTTCATTGGGCAAGATCGATAATAGTGATCTAGAAGAGACCCAATTAATTGGGACTAAGTTTAAGGCCCGCAAAAAGTGCGCAAATCCCCTCTAAGCATAGGAAGGAATCCCCACGAGAGAATTAGCTCTCTTGGACTTTGCTCTCAAAGCTGAGAGATGCGTCCACCAGCATCACCAGAAGCAAGTAACTTCAAGGTCAACGCTCGCCACCAGACGGACGACCTTAGCTTTTCTCCTGTATATCTTGAATCCAGCAGCCTCAGATTTGAACAGCGGCCATTTTTCCTCTGAATAAGTGGGCACCCGGCGTTAAGTATAGGCGGTAGCGTTAGAGATCATTTAGTTTGTAGTACTGCTGTGCATGTGTAGACCTTACTGTGTGTGTAAATAAGTTGTATTGACTTTGATCTAACAAAATGGTGTATTGGCTCTTTGATCGGTATTCGGTTTGAACCGTGTGGCGATATCGAGAGATACCTGGCAACTCGAAAGGATAAACATAATTGTGTTTAAGAAATGAGACCATATTGACCGCCATATATATAATCAGATAAATATAGCAACAGGAGACTCGATAGGAAGGGGCCCAGATTAAAGAGACTCCAGTATGGTAAGTTACCTCCCTGTTGTCAAGTATCTCTCTGAATGAACACAAGCCATCTTGAAGGGGAAGAGTGAACAACCAGAGAATGTAGCACACACAGGTACAGACGCCATAGGCAGGAAGATTGATGCCGTCCTGCATCAGGAGTTCAGGGAGATGGGCGGTAAGATAAAAAGCAGGACCCCTAGGGTTGGAATCGCATGATTACTCCCTGTACCAGGTGACAGAGAGCCTAGAAGTAAGAGGATAGTGCCGCAAAACACATTGCTCAACCGGTGGTGTAGGAGGGAGGTTTTCAGATTTCTGGGACATTGGATCTCTGTCGGGATAGGTGGGATCTGTGCAAGAAGTACGGGTTGCATCTAAACTGGAGGGGCACCGATATCCGATAATCTCGGTGGGAGGTTTTACTCGTGTCCCCCGAGAGAATTTAAATTCGTATGGCAGGGAGAGGGCGTTATCTTGGAAGGTATTGTAACTGGAGGGGAAATAAAGAACAGAAATACGTGAGCAACATCACCCTCAGGCAGAGCGATAAAGGGAACAAGTGTAAGAAGGGAGGTGCTCAATGCAGGGCTGAGGGTGTTGTACCTAAATGTGCGCAGTGTACGGAACAAAGTAAATAAGCTTGTTGTGCACATTTTAATTGGCCTGTTAAATGTTGTGGGCATCACAGAGACGTGGCTGCAATGGTATCAGGGCTGGGATGTAAATATGCAAGGATATGTATCGTATCAAAGGACAGGCAGATACACAAAGGGAGCGGGCTTTCATTGACAGAAAGGAATTACGTTAAATCGATAGCAAGGAGCGAAATAGGATCAGAAGGCACCCAATATTTGTGTGTAGAGTTGAGTAATCGCAGAGGTGAAAATACCATGATGGGAATTACGTACAGATCCCCCAGCAGTAGTCAGGATGAGGACCAGAAAATAAATCAGGAGATCGGGAAAACATGTCAAAAAGGTAAGATCACAATAATCAGGGGGAACTTCAATATGCAGGTGTATGTGGCAAATCAGGTTGTTTCACAGAATTTATAGTACAGAAGGAGGCTATTCGGTCCATCGAATCTGCACCGGCTCATGGAAAGAACACCTTACTCAAGGTTAACTCCTCCACCCTGTCCCCATAAACCAGTAACCCCACCCAACACTAAGGGCAATTTTAGACACAAAGGGGAATTTATCATGTTCAATCCACCTAACCCGCACATCTTTGGACTGTGGGAGGAAACCACAGCACCCGGAAGAAACCCACGCACACACGGGGAGAACGTGCAGACTCCGCACAGACAGTGACCCAGCTGGGAATCGAACCTGGGACCCTGGGGCTGTAAAGCGATTGTGCTAACCACAATGCTACTGTGCTGCCGAAGAAAATGGATTTGTGGAATGTCTGAGGGTAGGTCTTTTGTAGCAGCTTGTGCAAGAGCGTCCTGGGGAACAGGGAATTTGTGACGTGGTGACGTGTAATGAGGCAGACTTGATTCGGGAAATTAAGGTGAAGGAACCTTTAGTGAGCAGTGACCACAATGTGATCGTATTTACCCTGCAGTTTGAGAGGGAGAAACTGGAATCAAATGTAACGGTAATAGATTTAAATAAGGTTAACTACAAATACATTAGAAATGGAGCCGAGCAGTGAAGACAGTGCAACAGCAATGGCAGGAGTTTTGGGGGGATTATCGGGAGGTGCAACGTATTTTCATCCCAAGGAGGAGGAAACATGCCAACGGCAGGACAAGTCAGCCATGGCTGACGAGGGAAGTCAAGGACACCATTCATGCCAAATCAAATGTAGACAATTTGGCGAGAATTAGTGGGACGCCAGAGGATTGGGAAGCCTTTAAATTCGACCAGAGGACAACTGATCAAACAATAAGGGGTGGATGAAATATGAGGGCCAGCAAGCTAGTAATATAAAATAAGGTCGGAAAGCTTCTTTTCAATATATAAAAAAGCAAAAGAGAGGCAAAAATAAACATTAGACCATTGCAAATGTGGCTGGAGAAGTACTAATAATAGGATACAAACAAATGTCAGAGGAACTGTGTATTGTATCATTATTTACGGTGATGTGGAGATGCCGGCATTGGACTGGGGTGAGCACAGTAAGAAGTTTTACATTCTAGGTTAAAGTCCAACAGGTTTGTTTCAAACACTAGCTTTCGGAGCCCTGCTCCTTCCTCAGGTGAATGAAAACGTGTGTTCCTGAAACATACATAGAGACAAATTCAAAGGTGCCAGACAATGCTTAGAATGCGAGAATTTGCAGGTAATCAAGTATTTACAGATCCAGAGATAGGGATAACTCCACGTTAAAGAGGTGGAAGACACCAGTGTGATGCCCTTTTTCGAAGAACACCGGGTGGTAGAGGTGTCCAACACTACGGAGAAGGCCCTGGAGAAACTAAGACGTCTGAAAGTGGATAGATCACCTAGAAAAGGTGGATACACCCGAAATTACTAAATCAGATAGGTGAGGGCATTGTGGAGGCAGGAATTGTCACAAAGGATTGGAACGTCACTCATGTAGCACCACTGTTGAAGAAGTGTGGATTTGACAGCTGATATGTCAGTTTTGAAAAGGATTGCCGTTTTCTTTCAGGAGATGTACAAACTCCCCGTCGGGGAATTGAACCCCAGTCTCCCGCGTGACAGGCGGAGATACTAACCACTATACTAACGAGGAACTGCTTAACGCATGGCCCTGTCTGGCACACTGAGGTTTGCTTCCCCTCTAAAATGACTCGATTTTCTGCAGTTTCTTGCTTTTCCTGTGAAATCAGTAATTGCTGTGGCAACTACATACCGTGTTAAATGACGATCGAGGTTAACTTTGGAAGACAGAATGCAGAACACCCAAACACTTCCTTGTGTGTTGAGCTGTAAGTATTGATGTCGTTGTTCACTTCAGACCCTGACATCTGCAAGTAGGCTCATGGTTCAATTGTTTTGGAAATGCCTGCTTTGGACATGGGTGAGCACAGTAAGAATTCTTACAACACCAGGTTAAAGTCCAACAGGTTTGTTTCAAACACTAGTTTTCGGAGCACTGCTCCTTCCTCAGGTGAATGCTGATTCCTCAGATTCACCTGAGGAAGGAGCAGTGCTCCGAAAGCTCGTGTTTGTAACAGACCTGTTGGACATTAACGTGGTGTTTGTTCTACTTGCTACATGGCTCAATCGCCATCGCTTCACAGGAATATTGAGGAGATCTGTTCCAGAGGCATGAGATGCAGTAGAAATTATTTTCGAAATTGCACTTGGCACCGTAAAAACACGATTTCAATTAACCAGTTGTCTAACCAGGGCCACTATTTAAAATGTCAGCAACGAACATTATACATCAGACTTTTGTGCAAATCAGGGGATGCGTATCCTTGCTTTTCCCAGAAAACACATTGAATTAAACTTTTTTGTTCAATAACAGGACACAATATAAAGAGCGGTGGGATAGGCAGGTGCCAAATTCACGAATCATGTCGTCGTTGGGTACAATAGTTTCTGAAGATTGAGGGACCAGTGGACAGCTTCAACGGGACGGGTCTGCATGTAGGAACAATGACGTTCAGTACACTAACAGGCTGATTTCATTTCCTGCAACTTCGGTTAATTGAAAATGTTACTGAAGCAAAAATGAACAGAAGTGAAATTCAGGACACACGGTTCAGAAGGGTCCACTATGCCTCACTATTCAACACTATTCTTGAATGGAAGCTTGTGCGTGTTGCGAGATGATCCGGTACTTCAAATTATTACATTCTGCGTAGAGTTTTTGCATTTTTTTCGCGTTTGGAAGACCGTTATTGAATATCACAGCATGCAGACAGCTGCATCGGCGATTCTGTTCCTGACGAGCAGTCGTGAGTTACTGGCCGATCCTCCTTGACTGTCTCATTGTTCACGACTTGGCTGTGGTGACCTTTGAAGAGATGTGTTTCAATTGTGTCGTTTTTGCGAATGAAGATCGTGTGCGACACATGGCGCAAGTTGAAGGTTGCATTTGAACTTCTATACGGACAAATGTGGAAAATGAAAACGATATGTGCCCTGTTCGCTGACCGACCCAGTGCAGCGCAATATTTGCGTGGGCGGATTTAAAGAGATGTTTCAAGGACGCCCCGTCGAGTGCATCTCTTGGGCGATGTGCCTTGGCGGATTTGACAGCTGATCTGTCAGTTTTGAAATGGATTGCCGTTTTTTGCCAGGAGAGGTACAAACTCCGCGTCGGGGAATTGAATCTCCCGCGTGACAGGCGGCGATACTAACCACTATACTAACGAGGAACTGCATAACGCGTGGCCCCACCTGGCTCACTGAGGCTTGCTTCCCCTCTAAAATGACTCGATTTTCTGCAGTTTCTTGCTTTTCCTGTGAAATCAGTAATTGCTGTGGCAACTACATACCGTGTTAAATGACAATCGAGGTTAACATTGGATGACAGAATGCAGAACACCCAAACACTTCCGTGTGCGTTGAGCTGTAAGTATTGATGCGGTTGTTCACTTCAGACCCTGACATCTGCAAGTCGGCTCATGGTTCAATTGTTGTGGAAATGCCCGCTTTGGATTTGGGTGAGCACAGTAAGAATTCTTACAACACCAGGTTAAAGTCCAACAGGTTTGTTTCAAACACTAGTTTTCGGAGCACTGCTCCTTCCTCAGGTGAATGCTGATTCCTCAGATTCACCTGAGGAAGCAGAAATGCTCCGAAAGCTCGTGTTTGTAACAGACCTGTTGGACATTAACGTGGTGTTTGTTCTACTTGCCACATGGCTCAATCGCCATCGCTTTACAGGCATATTGAGGTGATCTGTTCCAGAGGCATGAGATGCAGCAGAAAATATTTTCGAAATTACACTTGGCACCATTATAAAACGATTAAATTATCCAGTTGTCTAACGAGGGCACTATTAAAAAAGTCAGCAACGAACATTATGCATCAGACTTTTGTGCAAATCAGGGGATGCGTATCCTTGCTTTTCCCAGAAAACACATTGAATTAAACTTTTTTGTTCAATAACAGGACACAAGATAACGAGCGGTGGGATAGGCAGGTTCCAAATTCACGAATCATGTCGATGTTGGGTACAAAAGTTTCTGAAGATTGAGGGACCAGTGGACAGCCTCTACGGGACGGGTCTGCATGTAGGAACAATGACGTTCAGTACACTAACAGGCTGATTTCATTTCCTGCTACTTCGGTAAATTGACAAGGTTATTGAAGCAAAAATGAACAGAAGTGAAATTCAGGACACACGGTTAAGAAGGGTCCACTATGCCTCACTATACAACACTTATCTTGGATGGAAGCTTGTGTCGTTTTTGCGAATGTGGAAAATGAAAACGATATGTGCCCTGTTCGCTGACCGACCGAGTGCAGCACAATATTGGCGTGGGCGGATTTAAAGAGATGTTTCAAGGACGCCCGGTCGAGTGCATCTCTTGGGCGATGTACCTGGGCGGATTAAACAGCTGATTTGCTACTTTTGGATTGGCCACACTAAATTGTCCCTTAATTGGAAAAAAGTAATTGGGTAATTTAAAAATTATTTTTTTTTAAAAAACTATGCCGTGAGGCGGAATAGACTCGGATTGTTTTCAGTAAAACTGCGGAGTTTGAAGGGTGACCTGATAGTCGTCTAAAAGATTATCCGGTGCATGGATAGAGTTGATGGGCAGGCCCTCCTCCCCATGGTGGAAGGTGCAGTATCCAGACGACATATATTTATGGTCCGTGGGGCATACATAGGGGAGATGTGCGAGGCAGATTTTTTGTACGCAGAGGGTGGTCAGTGCCTGGAACGCGTTGCCAGTAGAGGTTGTGGAAGCAGCTACATTAACGGCGTTCAAAAGGCATCTTGACAAATACATGGATATGATGGAAATAGAGGGATTCCGCATAAGGAAGTGCTGAGTGTTTTGGCAATGTTTGGTATCATGACCGGTACAGGCTTGGAGGGCCGAATGCCTGTGCCTGTGCTGGATTGTTCTTTGTTCTTTGTAACCGTCCATGAATCTGCACACCGAGCATTATATGCACTTCCTGCATGGAAACTAATCGTTTGTTAGATAACCAGATGCAATCTGTACGGAAAATTCCAAGTGTCGTCTCACCAAGACTATGCAGAGTTGCAGTAAGACATCCATACTGCTGTACTCACGCCTAGAAATGAAGGCCAACATACAATTTGCCACTTTACCCATTAGCGGTACCTTGATAAATGCTTTCAGTGATGGGTGTACTAGTATACCGAGTTGTCTTTCCACTTCAACATATCCCAAATGTATCTCCACTTAAATATTACTCTTCCGTTCTCTCCACTGCCCCAGGTGGTAATTTCACGTTCATCTTGGCCATTCATTAAACTTGTCGATATCACAACGAAGTCCCTCAACATCCTCCTCACCAGTCCCATTCCCACCTAGTTTATTGTCGTCAGAAAACTTGAAACTATTGCAAATGTTTCCTTCATCCAAATTTCTGAAGTATGTTGTGAGTAGACAGTGCCCAAGAGGTGATTCCTGCGGATCCCGCTCATCATCAGCTGCCATGGGGGCAAAGCCCCATTTCTTCCTACTCTCCGACCTGTATCTCACATCAGCATTCAATACACGCTAATATATTATCCCCAAACTCATATGCTTCAATACTGCAAACTGACATCGCATTTCCGACATTATAAACAGTTTTAGTTCAAAACATGCGAGCTGGAAATGATGGTGTTTGTGTGAACAGCACAAGACTGGACGTACATCAAATATTCATATCTGGATAGTTAATTAGCCTGTTAGAAATCGGCCAAAATTTGGAATGTAGAAATTCAATACGAACTGTGTGAAACAATTCAAAGACGTAATCTGTTTGTTCCCTTGCAGAAAGATAACTGATGTTGCAACTTCAATGTCCCTGCGGTGATCCAAGATGGTATAACTGAAAAGCTTCCGTCAGGAAGAACCTCACATGTTAACAGCGAGGCATGAACTGCAGCCGGAAGGATCCAATGAATTCACAGTGAAGATGCCGGAAGCATTTGAAACTATCGAGCAAGTATTTTATACTTCCCTTGTTTTTATTGGTGTTCCCGGTAAGTTACTCTGCTCAGCTCAGTTGTTTAAATCTGTGATTGAGATTCTCCGGTTTTATACTGTTACTCATTAAATTTCCTGCTGAGCCGATGGTTACCGTTATGCAGGCACGTGATCATTGATCTGATCTGTCTTCAAACTAACTACCCGAATTAACTCTGTGCGATCACACGATTTCCTCAACAGATCAGCCACCCGTGTGTACAACTTACAGCTCAACGGAAATGTCCAGTTATTGTGTTTCATTTCATATCTTGATACTTGAACCCTGACTTAAATTTGTACATGGTTTTTGACGGACGGAATTAGCAGGAAAACGGAACATAATGAGGGTTGCAAATCAGAGAGGATGACCTGACTCACGTGGCAATGTATTCCTGAGAGCAATTGTCGGTGTAGGATTGTACTGACTGTGATCACTAATAGCAGTCTAATACATAACGACAGTAAATATCTATTAGTGAGTCCATCTGTCAATTCTGGTTTTGTATTGCTAAGAAAGCTGGCTAGGGTTGGATACCTGACCGAACTGACCATTGATAAATGTAGATATCTGGCAGTTTTAGAGCTGTCCCGAGTGTATGTTACTAGACAGAGTGGAATACGCGATTTCCCCCTCCGGTGTCCATGTATTACTGGGAGTGCCTGTCAGTGTGGAATTGTGTGCAGTGTGCGTCGCAAACTGGTGTTAAATAATTTGATTCAATTTTGATATCGTGACTTGGGGTCTGAGTGATGACCATTGCAAGTAGCCGGTGCTCTGTTTTACCAATCTTTCACACTGAAAAGTTGAATGTTTTGTGCAGTTGATTGACGAAACTTTCCAATGGGTGCATACAATACAATGTGCAATCATGTGTGTGTTTCGTAATGATCTGCTCAAACAGAAACTGTCGTTTCGGAAATTTGAACAACCCAATAAAACTCTAACTGTGCCCCAATCCACTTCATGGTTTGGTTCACTTCCATTCTTCCAGAAATTAATTCCAATATCTGTTGCATTGTGACGGCAGTTGAACCTGGGGCACTATATTAATTGATTCATGGATCTATTCATCAGAACCTCTAACTGGCCCAATTCCGTCCTGCACTCTGATTGTCCAAGGAATATTTGTAAAATTATTTTTCCAATTGATATGAAAAGCCTGACGGCTAACGTTATTGGAACACATTTGCAAGGATAATGTCAATGGACAACTTATTATCCATGTGTTTACAAATTTGTTGTATTCCTCCTCTCAGTTAAATCTTGTCTTTTGTTTTGCAAATTACATTGTTGTCTTCCGATTGCATCTCAGTTATGTAAGTGTGGAACAATATTCATCCTTTCCCCATGGCCACATCAATTCCCACATTCTGCTGCTTGCGCGCTTAATTCCAATATTTCTTCCCATTCGTCGGGAGTCTTTACTGTTGCAACTTTGCACTTTAATTCCAAAATCAGAGAGCTTGGTAATTATCTTATTAATTAAATCCATAATGTAGATAGTTAAACAAATATTTTAACAAGCTGTGACCTGTTTGGAATGTGTGTTGAAGACAGTTGATTATATTCTGTATCTCTGGGCTTTCCGTTTTTTTATTACCATTAGCTTAATTTCTTTCCGGAAACATCAGTTAGCCACACTGCTATTCGTTATTCTGCTAGCCTCTGTTTCAAATCATCTGCCATTAAATCCTTCGGCAATGAACTCACGATTGTTAATGAACAGGAAATAAATGACGTACTCTCTCGCCCCATCACATTTTCAGCAACATTTTTAAATTAAATCCATCTACACTAGCTATGTCGCTTTTCTTTGATTACTTTAGCTTTAACTTAATCAAATATTTTGGTTGGATTTTAATCGCTAGCATCTCACAGATTAGTTGCTACATTCATGATGCATTTCCCTTTCTCAAGCACAGGGTCCGAATGCACATCCATCGGTTCATCCCGCGCCCAACGACTCACATTAACAGTGAACCCTTCGAAGCGCGGACCTGTGCTTCACAATTACTTTTCCATTTCAAACTTGTCAGTCTGGTCGTCCCTGCTGCAAACGCTAATAAATCTCATTAGCCTTAAATAGAGTAGATGGCATCAGATTATTCCAGACTCAAATTGCAGCGACATTGGAGTTAATAACTTCGTATGTTCGTAAGATATAGGAGCAAATTTGGGCCATTCGCCCATCGAGTCTGCTGCGTCATTAGAACATGGCTGATATGTTCCTCATCTGTTATCTAGAATGTTACAGACCACGAACTGCATGGCGACATCAGCCAGAATATCTCCTCCTAGAAAACTAAACTAGGAGCTGGAGTCGGCAATTTAGCCTCCCGAGCCCAACAACCTCAATGTGATCATGGATGATCCCATCATGGCTTCACGCCAGTGTCCTGCCCGCTCATTATTACTATTCACAGATTAACAATGAAAAATCTGTAAATTTACTAACTTGTCTATCTGTGTTCAAGCTATATAAGATATTTGAGCCAGTTCTGTCTCTTCTCTCACATGGATAGTTAATGGTAATTTCCTGACTCTATTGGTGAAATCATCATTTCCTTTGACTTGGGAGATGTCATCATAATTGTTCAATTCAACAGCCGTTCTCACCACAATCACCCTCTCTGACAGAAAATTCCCTTCCCGCGTTTCTTATTAATTCTCCTATTATATCCCGGACTTTCTCACCTGCCTTGAATATACTATTAGCCTCCACTACTCATTTCCAATATATACGACTTGCTCCACATCGTGCCAAACGATTCAGGTGATCTTCCCTGCAATATGCTCCTGAAATTTATTCATTATCCAGTAACCCAGATCCCCCACCAATGTGTTTGAAGGGACACTGTGCCAGGTTCAGTCACTTGGCCGTGTTCATGTTTCCGTTCCTTCCCCTCATGGCTGAAACAGTGCGAAATCCCCCTTTGACTTCGCCTTGCCGCAACAAATTTGCAAATACAAAGTATACTGTTCTTTCATATCAAACTGAACCACTTCAGAACCTCCATTGCAGTTCTGTGGACGATCCATCTGGGAGAGCGTTAAGCTTTAAAGGGAGCATGAATTATAATATGGATTCCATGCATTGAGATGTCAACTTATTCAAATATGTAATTCTCCTCTTATTTCTTCGAACTTAATAATTCGAACAAGATCATCAGCCCATTTAACCACTGAAATAATCCTGCATTATTTTACGACTACATATTTGTGTTTGTACTAAAAGGAAATCTTGTGCCATCATCTGTTTACTCATTTAGGAATGACAAGGACTTTCATACTTAATTATGTGTTGTAAGGTCCAACTGTCCAAAATCGGTTTGCTTTTGCCCAGTGTCATATTTAATATCATTAAATACTTTCTCAGTTAACGATAGAGAATACAATGCAAACCGTGAAGAATGTTGGAAATGTATATATATAGTGCATTATGAGCATGTGTATTTTGCAGTACAGCTATTTAAAAATGAGGTCAATCTATTTCGATGATTAGTCTTCTTAATCTGTGACAAAGGAGTTAACAGCTTGGCAGTCTGTGATGTCACTCATGGGAGGGCTGGGTCTGCATTTTGTGTTCAGTTGTCAGTCCTGCCCTGTGCCTGTTGTCTTTAGTTTTCTGTCAGAGTTCTGCTCTGTGTTCAGAAGAAAATAGTTGTGTTTCCCAGACAGACTTCTGAAAGCGTCTCTCCCAAGGACTTGTGAACAAACCGACAAGCGACTGATTGTTACCTTTAACAGTAAGTGGCATTTGACACGTTTGTGGATTTTGCTTCACTCGAATTTTAGAGGGAGATGAGGAAGAGCTGTGAGACCGCTCTTTATTATTATAATAACTGCTTAAGTGTTCATCAAAAGCTGATCTGCTTTTCTTTTGCTTGAATGTTAACATGATTAATCGTGTGTTCAAAAGAAAGATTTTTTAAGTAACTATAAATCCCTACTTGTCAGAAGAATCACTTCTGGGAGTGAAGCATCATTTCCTCACAGTTTACAAATTGAACAGATTGTTGGGATTTCTCACCCGATTTCCTTATATAAACTGGGGGCCTGATCTGGTCTGGTGCTGGAACAACAAGTCCCGAAAATGTGCAAAGTTCAGCTCCACTACATATATTACATCCTAATAAATGAGACAAACATTTTACCTTGTATTGCTGACACTCGTCAACCATACCCAACATCCGCTTCTGTTCATGTTACTGTCCAATAAATGTAAAAGCTGCCCATGCAGTCCACCACGCTTGACTTTCCAACCTCTTCCAGACATCTATATTATTGCTTACCCTTACAAAGACTCAATCACACCCATCCATTCCATCGCTCACAGACTTACAGACGCACACCATCACACTGTCATGTAAACTAGCTCACTCAAACACACACCTGTGCTCATTAAAATGTGGAATAATCATGAGACATATGAGATGGATGGAAGGTTATACTTGGTAGATGCTGAGAGTCTGTTGACAATTATGCGAGAGTCTAGATCCTAGGGTCATTTTCTCAGTATATGTGGTCACCCAATTTGGGCAGAGATGAGGAGGAATTTCTTCTCAAGACATAACCCATAAACTTTTCAGAGTAGAACCGATTGAAAACTGCAAAACTACAGATAGACCTGGCTCCACCCCTTAATTACGTCAGAAAACATAGTTTTGTCTCTTCGTTCTCACACGTCCCATGCCTTGTGTATTCAGAATTAAGGACCAGCCGTCACAACATTATCTGCACAGCAGGGGTCCTTCAAAATAAAAACCATGTTTCATTAACGACCTTTCACCAAGCAAAGGTAAGTTAACCTGTCGAATTATTTACAGGAAAGAATTGTATGGGTTATGTCGCTTAGTATGTTCAAGGTTCACATGTACATATTTTACTCAGGGAAGAATCAAGGGTTTGGCAATAAGGTGGGAGAGTGACGTTGAGGATTATCAGAGAAGCTGCGATCTCACTGGATGGCGGGGCAGTATCTATGGACCGAATGATTGACTTTTGCTCCTGTGGCATATGGCTTAATGCTCTACTCTCTGCCTCACAAGCCTGAAGCAGTAACAAAGGTTCACATCCCCACAATCTCACATGATAAATGTAGGAAGTTGTTACATCTTTCTGTAATATTTGTTGCGGGAATTATATTAAAATCCCTGGTTTAACACAGACATAATGTCTGCTAATGCTCTGAATTACGGCTGGCAAACGCGTCCCATTATTGCTTTCAACCATTTACTTGCTTGCTGAAAGGTCGTTAATGAAACATGGTTTTTATTTTGAAGGACACCTTCTGTGCAGATAATGTTGTGACTGATGGTTCTTAATCCTGAATTGGGCATAGGACATGTGAGAGGGAAGAGAGGGAAGAATATTTTCTGACGTTATTCAGGGGTGAAGCCAGGTCTGTCGTAGTTTTGCAGCTTTCAACATTTTCCTCCTTCACAATACGGGCCTTGAGCCGAAACCTGGAATATTCTCTCCTCGGTTTCTGCATAGATTCCGTGGATCTGAGTAACTGCCTTGCTCCCCAATTTCATTTTTCCTCTTGACTTTTCTGATACTTGTCGTCTAAACTCACACGTGCTGAAATTAGCCATGAATGTGTTTTATTCAGAAATACCGAAGGTGTTGTTTGAAATTAAAGTGCAGTAAGAAGTCATACAACACCAGGTTAAAGCCCAACAGGTTTGTTCCAAACACGAGCTTTCGGAGCGCAGCTCCTTCCTCAGGTGAATGGAGAGGTAAGTTCCAGAATCATTTATATAGACAAAGTCAGAGATGCTGGACAATGCTTGGAATGCGATCATTTGCAGGTAATCAAATCATTACAGATCCAGGGAGAGGGATAATCACAGGTTAAAAAGTTGTGAATTGTCTCAAGCCAGAACAGTTGGTGGGATTTTGCAAGTCCAGGCCAGATCGTGATGTGTGGATGTAATGCAACATGAATCCAAGATCCAGGTTGAGGCCGCACTCATGCGTGCGGAACTTAGCTATATGTTTTTGCTCGGCAATTCTGCGTTGTCGCGTGTCCTGAACACCGCCTTGGAGAACGCTTACCCAGAGATCAGAGGCTGTATGCCCTTGACTGCAGAAGTGTTCCCCAACTGGAAGGGAACATTCCTGCCTTGTGATTGTCGCGCGATGCCCGTTCATTCTTTGTCGCAGTGTCTACATGGTCTCGCCAATGTCCCACGCTTCAGGACATCCTTTCCTGCAGCGTAAGAGGTAGACGACATTGGTCGCGTCGCACGAATATGTGCCGCGTACCTAGTGGGTGGTGTTACCACGTGTAATGGTGGTATCCAAGTCGATCATCTGGCATGTCTTGCAGAGATTGCCCTGGTAGGGTTGTGTGGTGCCGTGGTCGCTGTTCTGAAGGCTGGCTAATTTGCTGCAAACAATGGTTTGTTTGAGGTTGCGTGGTTGTTTGAAGGCCATTAGTGGGGGTGTGGGGATGATCTTGACAAGATGTTCATCTTCATTGATGATGTGTTGAAGGCTGCCAAGACGATGTCGTAGTTTCTCCGCTCAGAGGAGGAGGATAGTAACAGACACCTACAGATGCTGAAAGATGCTCTCGTAATAACGGGATATGGCGCTCGACTCATCGATTGACAGTTCCAATGCGCCACAGCAAAGAACCGCACCGACCTCCTCAGAAGACAAACACAGGACACAATTTACAGAGTACCCTTCGTCGTCCAGTACTTTCCTGGGGCGGAATTCACAGCTTTTTAACATGTGATTATCCCTCTCCCTGGATCTGTAATGATTTGATTACCTGGTAGGGTAATTCCAATTCCAAGCATTGTCCAGCATCTCTGACTTTGTCTATATAAATGATTCTGGAACATACCTCGCCATTCACCTGAGGATGGAGCTGCGCTCCGAAAGCTCGTGTTTGGAACAAACCTGTTGGACTTTAACCTGGTGTTGTAAGGCTTCTTACTGTGCTCACCCCAGTCCAACGCCGGCATCTCCACATCATCGAAATTAAAGTGCTGTGCTCTATCTTACAAATCTAATATATAATTCCTCATAGTTATTTGAATATGTCAGTTCCTTATGGTTGTTGTTGGACTTTGCACTGACTACTGTTTATAATTAATGGGAGGCATTGGCAAACTGCTAGTGTCACTGGATAAGTAAACCAGACACCCAGAAAAATGCTCTGCATACGAGGATGAAATCCCACTACTTCGCATGAAATTTGAATTTAATACAAATCTAGAATTAAAAGTCTAACGATGACGATGAAAACATTGCCAATTGTTGGAAAGAGCTATGTGCTTCCCCTGTAGGGAAGGGAATCTGCCGTCCTTACCTGGTCTCCCACAATGTGCCTCCACACCCACAGGGACGTGGTTGACTCCTCACTGCTCCCTCACGGGCAATTGCAGATGGCCAATACATTCAGGCACAGCCTGTGAAGCTCCACCGCCGGTGAACACATGAAAAAATAATATTCTGCATTTACAGTTAATTTCTTTTCAACTATGTTTTGCGTCCATTATTGTTCAAAAACTGATATGGCTTTAAGTGGTCTATAATTAGTGTTCTACATTTTGTTTGAAGTAAATGTAGACGATTAGCTTCCGATTAGGATGAATGCCAACATTCCTTGTTGGATTCTGTAATATATTGGCGGTAGGCACTGAACGGCAATGTCAGCATTGTTCTTTGATTTCATCTGCATTTGATTTCAGTTATTAATATCACGTGTATTAATATAGAGTGAAAAGTGTCGTCTCTTGCATGAAATGCATAAAACGCATACCTTACATAGGGAAGGAAAGAGAGACTACAGAATGTCATAGCTAGGGTGGATAAAAGATCAATTTAAGACGAGGTAGGTCGATTGAAATGCATAATGGCAGTAGGCAAGAAACCGTTCTTGAGTCGGTTCGTCCGTGACCTCAAACTTTTATATTTGCTTCCTGCCGGAAGAAGGAAGAAGACAGTATATCCAGTGTGAGTTGGGTCCTTAATTATGCTGGTTGCCTTTCCGAGACAGCGGGAATTGTAGACAGAGTCATTTGATGGGAGGATGATTTGCGTGATGGACTGGACTACATTCACGACATTTTGTACTTTGCTGCGATCTTGGGCAGAGCAGGATCCAAACCCAGCAGTGATATAACCAGAAAGAATGGTGCATATGTAAATGTTGGTGAGAGTCGGATATGACATGCCAAATTTCCTTAGTCTTTTGAGAACGAAGAGTCATTGGTGGGCTTTCTTAACTCTAGTGTCTGAATGGTGGAACAAGATATGCTCTTTGTAATCTTGGAGCTCTCGACCCTTTCAACTTGGTTACCATTGATGTAGACAGGGGCATGTTCTCCTCTCCGCTTCGTGAAGTCGATGATAATATGTGCACCGTCCTGTGTACCCTCGTGCCCAAACAGGTCCAGTGGGCTACACGGTGGCCTCGGTCTGCACTGCAGACCATACCCCACATGACCTCTCACAACTCGCCCTTCCCGCAACACTCCCAGACAAACATCCACTCAAGCGCGCTTCCCTCCGCAACATTCCCCGTCGGTGCATGGCACTGTGACTCCGCCGCCCCTCAGAGACTGCCGCCAAGGGTCCCGTTGGCTGGCCCAATCCATGCCAGTGAACGCACTGCGACTCCTTCCGGCGCCCTCCTGCCGGGGTAACTTCGGGCGACCCAGTTGGTCGGCTGACGCCCGGTTGCGTCGAAGGCTGTAGCCTCCCGACCGCTGTCACTCTGCGGAAGCACAGGCCCTGATGGACGATCAGTGAGGGGGGAAGCAAGGGGGCTGCCATGCATACTGCGGGAGGGGCAGTCTGTGGCTGATGAACGGTCAGTGAGGGGTGCAGCATGGGGGCTGCCGTGCATACTGCGGCAAGGGCGGTCCGTGGCTGATGAACGGTCAGTGAGTGGTGCAGCATGGGGGCTGCCGTGCATACTGCGGCCGGGACGGTCCGTGGCTGATGAACGGCCAGTGAGGGGTGCAGCATGAGGGCTGCCGTGCATACTGCGGCAGGGACGGTCCGTGGCTGGACTGGCGGTCAGTGAGGGGTGCAGCATGGGGGCTGCCGTGCATACTGCGGGGGGACGGTCGGTGGCTGGACAATGTGGGCCCGGAGGTGCCAGCCCGACCTCATGGACAACGCCCCAGTCACCACCCGTCACTACCCGCTAAACCCGCGCCTCACTGCACTCCCCCAACATCCTCTCGGCCAGCCAGCCGCAGGACTAGCTGCACGCATTGGCCCCTTTGGGATGATGTCCTTCCTCCTGTCTCCCTCAGCACCATGATACCTGATTCCTGATTTTTAAACGTACGGGAGAAACTCGCCGCTGGTAATTCCTCCTGGCAGAAGCTGATCATCGCGGAGGCCGCGGGATTAGAGGGTCAGGGCGTTCATGATATGTCAACGGTCTTTACCGTACGATGTGTTAGAACATATTGACGCCGCTGTCCAGACACTGGACCCTGGCCTTCTGTCGGGCACCTGCCGCTAGCCACGATTGCTGACTCACATGAGAATCTCCGCCTAATCGAGTTGGTTTCACTGGCCAAAGTACCCTTCCCACTTGCAGCCCCTTGTTGAAATGTTTGCTGATAATGTAAAGGAAATCCCGCTAATTGATTGGCATAGTAATTCGACACAATCCCAGTGAACTGATCCGGGACTGGGGAACCTCTGAGGTCTGTTGTACGATATTGTGGCCCTTTGTGTGAGGGCTAATCCCGAGAAGCTGCCGAGGCGATGAAAAGTGTGTTGAGTTTTCGAGCGCGGGGATCGGCGCTCAGTGTGAATGATGATGATTAAAGTATATGATTAGGAGGAAAGTAACTGGGCACTTCTGTCAGTGATACTATCCCAGTAATGGTTGTATTTTAGAGGATGGAAGGCAGATTTCCAGTCACGTGGCTATTGCTGAATGTGGTAAATATTCTGCTGAGTGTTCTGACCCGGCAGTGCGCTCTTGTTCCAGACAGTGATGTCCAAACCAGGTGGTCACTGATCGCTGGGAGTTTGTTTCATTCCTGGAAGGGTGAGTAATTCTGTGGCAGGTCTCATTCTGAGAGAGGTGTCATTTGATTGTGCTGGGGCAGATAATCTTAAACCGAGTACTTATTCCTGAGGCGCTGCGGGGTTCTCAATCAGGCTGGAGGACTGATCCTGGGTTAAAGACGATTGGTGGAGATATCAGTTTCGAAGAGATGGATCTGAACCAGAAATGAGAGCATTCCTTGTGATTTTCACATCACTGGATTGGAACCAACCTTGGAGACTGTGTCATTTCCCAACAAAGCTTTGAGTCTCTAATTATCTGATCAGGGATGATATTCCATACTGGGGGCATGGGAAGGTAGCTTACGTCAGACACATGGCCTGCATGTTTGGAATATTTCATAGAATTTCCAGTGCAGAAGGAGGCCATTCGGCCCATCGAGTCTGCACCGGCTCCTGGAAAGAGCACCCTACCCAAGGTTAACACCTCCACCCTATCCCCATAACCCAGTAACCCCACCCAACACTAAGGGCAATTTTGTACATTAAGGGCAATTTATCATGACCAATCCACCGAACCCGCACATCTTTGTACGGTGGGAGGAAACAGGAGCACCCGGAGGACCCCCACGCACACACGGAGTGCAGACTCCGCAAAGACAGTGAATCGAACTTGGGACCCTGGAGCTGTGAAGCGATTGTGCTATCCACAATGCTACCATTGTTCCATACATGGTAGGGGTCAAAACCTGTAGAGGACCGATTTCTGGGATTGCATGTTGTGGGGATGGGGGAAAACTGGCGATAGCCGATTCCTGAGTATTGTTTGTTTGGGCGCTGTCTCTAACAATGCTATTGTTATTTTCCCTATCGTGGTAGACGATATGGCCACGTGACATTGGTGGTAATCCGTGGAAAATGCAGTAATCCTGCTGACGTGCATCCACTGAGGACACCAGTTCCAACATGTGTAAATCTGATTCAGAATCCGATAATTTATTGGCGGATCGATCGCTCACCCAATGCCAAAAGTTGCCGTCTTCGTGTACACTTTTTTTTCCATTGTCGAAACATGACCTGTCAACGGGAAACCTGTCAAACAGATGAAATCAGATAGCCAATCTCATAAATCATTTAGATGATTGAACGAGCGTTCAGCTGTACCGACAGGGCTGCGGTTTGGATATTTACATTATTAATTCAGACCAAGGCCCAATCCAGGCGGTTTGTGAAACTCAGATTCCTTTGTGCATGATTCAGAAAAGGACAATGTGTTATCAGTAACTAGAAATATGTCCTCTCGTCTCTGTCTTGCAGTTAATTTAATGGCAATTCTGATCCTGTCCCGGAGAAATTGTGGCCTTACCGTCTGCGTCACTCGGTACCTCATCGCCATGGCAACGGCGGATCTTCTGGTTATTATCATCAAGGTCATATTGACAATAATGAATGATTATTATTTCCCAGTCAGTTTCCTTTACATTACCCCTGTGTGCAGTAGTAAAATTGTCCTGATGGGAGCAGCCACAGGTTGTTCCGTTTGGTTCACCATAGAGTTTTCCTTTGATCGATTTGTGGCCATTTGTTGTCAGAAGCTGAAAACAAAATACTGCACCGGAAAAACAGCGACTGTGGTTCTCGCAACAACTGGAATACTGTTATTTTTAAAAAACATTCCCTTCTACTTCACATTTATGCCTATATTTATATTCCACAATGTGCCGTGGGGCTGTCAAAAGAAAGCAAGCATATATTCTGATGCTGGATGGGTTGGATTTCAGTGGTTTGATAAGGTCACAACTCCGTTGCTCCCATTCGGTTTAATTCTGTTGGTAAACGCTCTGACAGTCAGACACATTGTTATGACAAGTCGGGTCCGTCAGGGACTGATGACGCACAGTAAGGGAAAAAAATACAGTGATCGAGAGATGGAAAGCAGAAGGAAATCTATGATTTTACTCTTCAGCATATCTGGAACTTTCATTCTTTTGTGGTCGGCCGATGTTATAAAATTCGTGTATGTTAAAGTGATCGGATTATTTAATATCGGTGCATCTGTATACACATTAGAAACTGCTGCCTCTATGCTTTTCAATTTAAATTGTTGTACAAACACATTTATTTATGTGGTAACTCAGGCCAAGTTCAGAGAACAAATCAAATTAACGCTCAAATACCCGCTCAAAGCCATTGCACACCGAGTCAACCAATCCAGGAACTCCGCCTGATGACAGACAGCCCGATCAGCGAATCGGGAGGAACACAGAATCACTACGATCTGCTTCAGCTGAGCAGAAATCCTGTTCCAATCACTCCGATAAAATTTCAAACAGATATAATCATCAAGTCAGTAAAGTTCACATCAGCAAACCGTAGAATCTGAGCTGGTGAAGTAAGGACACATCAGCCAACCAGGCAATCGAAGGGAAAGACCCGCAGAATTACCGAGGAACTGAATAGAGAGACAGAAGGCTCCATGTCATTGAACGGCAGTTCTGAACCACGTCACCTCCATTCAGAACACTGGCGGTTTCATGGTGACGGGGGGCCGGGCATGGCGGTAGGAAATGTGGCCAATTACATGCGAAGGAGAATCGCTTCCTGGTCTGACGTCGTCGTTGAACTTGTCTGGATAATCCCAGCGACTTTATGTGACATTGGACAAACATTCGCCTTCCCATTTAAATCGAGATATTCGCAACTTGAAATACACGGGATAGTGGTGGGGAATCCAGGAAAGTCACAACTTTTAAAAGTATTTTTGTCCAGAGTAATGTGCACTCACATATTTCAACACACCGTCTTCTATCGATACTTCGCCAGCGAATTAAATGGAATTAATCTGGAAGCTAACGCAAACAGCTTCGTCGTGTTTCAAAGAGGAAAGCTAGACATGAATAATCACAACTTTCAGAAAGGCAGTACATCCTACCTCATTTACCAGTCAGAATTATAGTTTTGAATGGATATGTGTCAATATTGTTCACATGGCAAAATGTCCCAGTCGACAACAATCTGAGAATGGTCAGTAAATCTGTTTTGGACGAAGGTTCACGTATAAATATCATTCCCGCCATTCCCACTCTTAAGTACAGCTTCATGTAGTATCATACATGGACAAATAGAACATACGAGCAGCCGGACCCCATTCAGCCACTCGAGACTGTTCCGCCGCCAATGAGATCATGGCCCGCAATAACCTAGCTCACGTGCTTACATGAATCAATACATTTCTGTGTACAATAGTTTAATGACTCTGCTTGCGACAGTTTTACAGGAAGTGTGTTCTAAAGATTCATGAGCCTCTGCGTGTAAAATAGAAAGGCAGAGTACTGGGCTAATGGTAAGTTTCTTGGTAGTGTGGACGAGCAGAGAGATCGCGATGTCAATGACCATAGATCCCTGAAAGTTGCCACCCAGGTTGAGACGGTTGTTAAGAAGGAGGACGTTGTGTTAGCTTTTATTGGTAGAGGAATTGAGTTTCAGAGCCATGAGGTCATGTTGCAGTTGTACAAAATCTGGTGCGGCCGCATTTGGAGTATTGTGTGCAGTTCTGGCCGCCACATTATAGGAAGTGTGTGAAAGCATTGGAAAGGGCACAGATGAGATTTACAAGAATGTTGCCTGTTATTGAAAAAAAGATCATATGAGCAAAGTCTGAAGGACTTGAGGCTGTTTTCATTAGAGAGAAGAAAGGAAAGGATGGCGAAGGTGATTCTGGAAAAGAGCGAAAGTAACAGGGTAGTTGTTATGGGACCTTTAACTTTCCAAATATTGACTGGAAAAGATACAGTTCGAGTACATTAGATGGGTCGTTCTTTGTACAATGTGTGCAGGAGGGTTTCCTGACACAATATGTTGACAGGCCAACAAGAGGCGAGGCCACATTGGATTTGGTTTTGGGTAATGAACCAGGCCAGGTGTTAGATCTGGAGGTAGGTGAGCACTTTGGAGACAGTGACCACAATTCGGTGACCTTTACGTTAGTGATGGAAAGGGATAAGTATACCCCGCAGGGCAAGAGTTATAGCTGGGGGAAGGGCAATTATGATGCCATTAGACATGACTTAGGATATGTAGGTTGGAGAAGTAGGCTGCAAGGGTTGGGCACACTGGATATGTGGAGCTTGTTCAAGGAACAGCTATTGCGTGTTCTTGATAAGTACATACCAGTCAGGCAGGGAGGAAGGGGTAGAGCCTGGGAACCGTGGTTTACCAAAGAAGTGGAATCTCTTGTTAAGAGGAAGAAGGAGGCCTATGTGAAGATGAGGCGTGAAGTTTCAGTTGCGGCGCTTGATAGTTACAAGGAAGCGAGGAAGGATCTAAAGAGAGAGCTGAGACGAGAAAGGAGGGGACATGAGAAGTCTTTGGCAGGTAGGATCAAGGAAAACCCAAAAGCTTTCTATAGGTATGTCAGGAATAAAAGAATGACTAGGGTAAGAGTAGGGCCAGTCAAGGACAGTGGTGGGAAGTTGTGTGTGGAGGCTGAGGAGATAAGCGAGATACTAAATGAATACTTTTCGTCAGTATTCACTCAAGAAAAAGATAATATTGTGGAGGAGAATGCTGAGACCCATGCTATTAGAATAGATGGCATTGAGGTGCGTAGGGAAGAAGTGTTGGCAATTCTGGACAAGGTGAAAATAGATAAGTCTCCGGGGCCTGACGGGATTTATCCTAGGATTCTCTGGGAAGCAAGGGAAGAGATTGCTGAGCCTTTGGCTTTGATTTTTAGGTCATCATTGGCTACAGGAATAGTGCCAGAGGACTGGAGGATAGCAAATGTGGTCCCTTTGTTCAAGAAGGGGAGTAGAGATAACCCCGGTAACTATATGCCGGTGAGCATAACGTCTGTGGTGGGTAAAGTCTTGGAGAGGATTATAAAATATACGATTTATAATCATCTAGATAGGAATAATATGATTAGGGATAGTCAGCATGGTTTTGTGAAGGGTAGGTCATGCCTCACAAACCTTATCGAGTTCTTTGAGAAGGTGACTGAACAGGTAGACGAGGGTAGAGCAGTTGATGTGGTGTATATGGATTTCAGTAAAGCGTTTGATAAGGTTCCCCACGGTCGGCTATTGCACAAAATACGGAGGCTGGGGATTGAGGGTGATTTAGAGATGTGGATCAGAAATTGGCTAGTTGAAAGAAGACAGAGAGTGGTAGTTGATGGGAAATGTTCAGAATGGAGTTCAGTTACGAGTGGCGTACCACAAGGATCTGTTCTGGGGCCGTTGCTGTTTGTCATTTTTATAAATGACCTAGAGGAGGGCGCAGAAGGATGGGTGAGTAAATTTGCAGACGACACTAAAGTCGGTGGAGTTGTAGACAGTGCGGAAGGATGTTGCAGGTTACAGAGGGACATAAATAAGCTGCAGAGCTGGGCTGAGAGGTGGCAAATGGAGTTTAATGTGGAGAAGTGTGAGGTGATTCACTTTGGAAAGAATAACAGGAATGCGGAATATTTGGCTAATGGTAAAATTCTTAGTAGTGTGGATGAGCAGAGGGATCTCGGTGTCCATGTACATAGATCCCTGAAAGCTGCCACCCAGGTTGATAGGGTTGTGAAGAAGGCCTATGGTGTGTTGGCCTTTATTGGTAGAGGGATTGAGTTCCGGAGCCATGAGGTCATGTTGCAGTTGTACAAAACTCTAGTACGGCCGCATTTGGAGTATTGCGTACAGTTCTGGTCGCCTCATTATAGGAAGGACGTGGAAGCTTTGGAACGGGTGGAGAGGAGATTTACCAGGATGATGCCTGGTATGGAGGGAAAATCTTATGAGGAAAGGCTGATGGACTTGAGGTTGTTTTCGTTAGAGAGAAGAAGGTTAAGAGGTGACTTAATAGAGGCATACAAAATGATCTGAGGGTTAGATAGGGTGGACAGCGAGAGCCTTCTCCCGCGGATGGAGGTGGCTAGCACGAGGGGACATAGCCTTAAATTGAGGGATAATAGATATAGGACAGAGGTCAGAGGTGGGTTGTTTACGCAAAGAGTGGTGAGGCCGTGGAATGCCCTACCTGCAACAGTAGTGAACTCGCCAACATTGAGGGCATTTAAAAGTTTATTGGATAAGCATATGGATGATAAGGGCATAGTGTAGGTTAGATGGCCTTTAGTTTTGTGGTCGCAGCGACCAGCAGTAGCCGAGTAGGTCAGTGTCGCGTGTGGGAGCTGGAACTCCGCAAGTATCTGAAAGGAAAGGGATGGCCCCTTTGGAATGATTTCTGTATGAATGAGGAGACAGGTCCCGGGAGTGTAGTACATACTTGGTGGGAGAACCTCTCTCAAATTCATAAGAAAAATCCGAATAAATCACGCAAGTCGATGGCAATCGTGTCCTGTTTGGCACAGTTGCGAGGCACTGAGGAGGTCGTTCAGACGCTCTGAGCAGAGTTAGAAGAGAGAAATTTGATGAGCAAAGTGGATGTCAGGGACATCGAGAAGGAAAACATGGAACTTAGAGGGAAGCTGGCAGAGAAGGGTAGCGAGGTCGATGATGCCAAGAGGGCACATCAGTCATGTCTAGCCCATCTGAGCAGTTCCCAGACCCAGTGTGAAAAAGCCTATCAGGACGTGCAACGTGCCGTCCTGATAAGAGAAGAATCAGAAAAGCAGGTTGAGGCATTGCAGAGGCAATGCTCTGACCTGAAGGCAGCTTTAAGAACACTCCATGCTGCCACCACAGAACAACGACAAAGTACAGTGGATCATGCCAAGTGTAGGAAGCAGATTGCAGATCTGCAATCTCAGCTTTCGGTACAGAATGAGTTCCAAAGCACCTTTGGAACACAGCTAGATGAGGAGAATGCCCCAGACTGGCAGGAATTAAGTGAGACAGCGCAGTGCTGTGTTCAAGGAACATGTGCACCAGCAGCGCAGCAGAAAAGACAAGCACCCCAACCCCCCACAGATCAAATAGCTACCGCACCAATGAATCCAGTCACCACCCAAAGGAAAGCGACCACAGAAGGTGCACCCGATATCACCTACACCACCCCCTTAACTGTAACCCAACTCAGGGACGCGTGTGAGAAGATCACTCCGTTTCTCCCCACTGCAGACCCCCACCAATTTTTCGCGAAAGTGAAACAGCAGGCTACCATGTACGGCCTGGATGATAGAGAGCAGGTTAAGCTCACGGTTCTGAGCTTAGACCCGTCTGTAGTAGCAGCCCTCCCCGACCCACAGAACGTAGGAGGAGGCACACTAGAGGAAATGCACACCTCCATTTTAGATGCCATAGGGTATAACCGAGGTAACCCATTTGAAGGACTAAACAAATGCCGACAAAAGAAAACAGTGCATCCCACAGAATTTGCAGGAAGGCTGTGGATCTATTTTAACGCAGTTTTCGGCGATTTAAATAGAGCGCATTTGAACCATGACAACATGGTTAAATGGACGCTCACCATAATTTCCCTTGCCACAGACGCAGGACAGAGTGCTTGCAACAGCTATGACCCCTCAGAAGTGGCCCATAACGAGAAATGGGTTCTGAAAAGATTGTCCCGCGCCTGGGAACAATCGGTTCAGGGCAAAAGTAAAATAAAGACCCCAGATGAAGCTCAGGCTGCAGCGGACATTCAGGCATTGAGAGCACACCAAAACCCCGCATGGGTAAAGGAAGGGAAGACCAGCCCTCCACAGAAGTCGCAGGAATGCTACAACTGTGGCCAATTAGGACATTGGGCTAAGGAATGTCATGCACCCCAGAGATCACAGAGAGGCCAGCAGACAGGCACTCTGAATAGAAATAGAACAAAGCCGATCCATAGAATAGGGATACAGTCAGGACAGACCAATGTGGACAGAATGGACTGACGGTGTTCGGGCTCCCCCACTTGGGTCTGTGACACTCTTTGGGATCAATCCGGAAGACCGGTAGTCACAGCTAAGGTTAGAGGGAAGTCCATAGAGTTACTTTGGGACACAGGAGGGTCCCGCACCACAATTAATTCCACCACCACGACACAGGCAGACATGTAGCCGACCACCTCCACCATCACACTTAGCGGTTTCACAGGACACTCACAGCAGGGACACATTACAACACCCGTAGCAATCCAGCGAGGGAACGTCTCTAACAAACACCCCGTCGTTTTAGTAAATCTTCCCCGTTCAGCAGAACACATATTGGGTATAGACTTTATGAATGCCCATAGCCTGTCGTTCGACCCAGTAAACCAGTGTGTCTGGCGAATGGCAAGGTCAGACAGAGCACCCGCTACTCTCACAGTAGGAGGGTACGCAAATCGGATTAGCGCAGTAGGCGAATATTCTTTCGACCTGACTACACTAAACACGGACAGACAAGTGAGAGCAGTTTTAAACAAACACAGGACAGCATTTGCCAGTCACCGGCATGACTGCGGCAGAATGACTGGACAAGTTCATGTTACCGGACCTGGCCCCCGACCACAGAAACAATACAGATTTCCCCTAGTAGCAGAGGGAGAAATAGAGAAAGTAATAGGTAACTTATTGGAGCAAGGTGTACTAAGGACAGTAGCCTCGACCAATAATGCCCCTATTTGGCCAGTGAGAAAGTCCGACGGATCATGGCGTCTGACCATTGATTATCGGGAGCTCAATAAAGTAACCCCAGCAGTAGCCCCCACGGTAGCAACAAGTCCCGAGACCATGCTCAAACAGGGACTCCACTCCAAATATTTCACGGTATTGGACATTAGCAATGGCTTCTGGTCAATCCCATTGGCAAAGGCGTGCCAGTACAAATTTGCCTTCACATTCAAAGGACAGCAGTACAGAGGACATGCCTCCCACAAGGATTCCACAATTCCCCCTCCATTTTCCACCGACAGCTGGCGAATGGTTTAGAAAAATTTTCCCGACCCGAATGTCTGGTCCAGTATGTGGACGACCTATTACTGCAGACAGACACAAAGGCAGAGCACATTACGCTTCTGGCCGAGCTCCTGGAACTTTTAACCTCGATTGGATGTAAAGTTAATCCCAGAAAGGCCCAGATATTGGAAAATCAAGTGATGTATTTGGGTACAGTCATCATACACGGCAAACGCGAGATCGAATTCAAAAGGATTGATTCGATTGTCAAATTGCCCCTTCCCCAGAATGTTTCAGCCCTCCGGTCGTTTTTAGGAATGGTTGGGTACTGTCGGAACCATATCGATGGATTCGCGACAAAGGCAGCCCCACTCTCAGACCTCCTTAAGAAAGGAGCCCCATGGGAATGGCTTCCGCAGCACACAGAGGCTGTGGAAGAGTTAAAGAAAGCCCTTAGCGCACCACCCGCGCTACAAGTCCCAGACCCGCTCTCCCCCTATGCAATTGAGGTAGCGAGCACAGATCTGACCCTCTCGGCCGTGTTACTCCAGGAACGGCACGAGCAACTAAGACCCGTGGCTTATGCCTCCCGACTTCTAGACCCAGTAGAACAAGGATTTTCAGCCTGCGAGAGGCACCTCCTAGCGGTTTTCTGGGCAGTTCAATACTTTTCCGGCATTACCAGACTCAACCCCATCACCATTTTGACCGAGCACACCCCCACACAGTTACTCCTAGACGGTCGACTGAAGGACGGTTCAGTTAGCCAGATTAGGGCAGCTAGGTGGACACTACTTTTACAAGGACGCGACATTACGGTTAAACGGACCCGGACACACACATTTTTAGCCGACAACCTCCAATATCCAGGACAGCCCCATGAATGTGAAATTGTAGCACCCCTACACAACACAGGACACTTCATAGCGAAGACACCCCCCAGAAAGATAGGGAACCCAAGACAAAGCCCCCAACACACAGACACGTGTGGCCCACTGAAGATATACGTGAACGGTTCATCCACAGTTTTAGATGGTGAGCGTATCACTGGATGCGGCATTTATGTCGAGGACGCGCAGGGTCGTGCTTTAGAGGAGATTGCATTAAAATTGCCAGGTCACTTAGGCGCGCAGGCAGCAGAGCTCGCGGCCATAGCGTACATAGTGGACCACCCCGATTCTTTCCCCAGCCCAGCGGACATATATTCGGACAGTCTATATGTCTGCAACAGTTTAACGGATTTTCTACCCCTGTGGAGGACACGAGGTTTTGTCTCCGCAGACGGGAAACCCCTTCCATCAGCCCCTTTACTCCGCCACATCCTAGACAAAGCGAAGGATAGGACCTTCGGCATTATCAAAGTTAGAAGCCACCATAGGTCATCCCTCCTGGGAATGTAAAAGCCGACGCACTGGCTAAAGCAGGTTCCAGGCGAGGACACTGGTGGACACCCCCAGCTAGCGCACCAGATAGCGCCCCTGTGAGCGCAGTTCAAGTCTCACAGACGGACATTAAGGATTTAGCCGAGGCACAGAAGCAGGATGGAGATCTCAGGGAGATTTTTAAAGGGACTTTTCTGCCACAGTACGATAAGTTCCGACACGCACTGACCACACATGAGGGTGTGATCATCAAGGACCAGCTTTATGTGGTCCCGCAGCAGGATAGAAATCAAATGATTGCCTTGCTCCATGACGGTCATGGACATCAAGGGATCGACCCGACCACGAGGCACCTCAGGCAACTCTGTTGGTGGCCTAATTTAAGGACCGCTGTTACCCATTACATTGAGAATTGCCTTATTTGCGCCCAGAATAACCCGGAGAGGTATTCCAAAAAGGCACAGCTTCGGCATACTCGACCAGTTAATGGCCCCTGGACAAACCTCCAGATCGACTTTTTAGGACCATTGCCCCCTTGTAGGAATGGCTATAAATACGTGCTGGTTGTGATTGGTACATTTAGCAAATGGGTAGAGGCATTCCCCTCAAGAACCAATACAGCTAAGACAGCTGCGCAGATCCTGACCCACCACATCTTCACGAGATGGGGTCTACCCAGAAGTATAGATTCAGACCAGGGATCTCACTTCACAGGACGTGTCATGAAGAACGTCCTGACCATATTCGGCATTAAACAAAATTTTCACATTGCGTATCACCCACAGTCAAGCGGGATTGTAGAACGCATGAATCGGACCCTAAAATCGACCCTCAGAAAAATGGTTCAGGAAAACAACTCAACATGGGATTCAGTGCGTGGTTTCATGTCAACCAGCTAAAGGCATATGGAACACAGTCTAACCACGCACCCCATTTCTTACTGGACGCAGCAGAACATCTCGCCCCGCCCACTAGAGACACGTTTCCACCATCCCCCTCGACCGGTTCCTCATCGGACTCGCCCACGACTCCGCCCACTGACCACAACAGACCACGCCCCAAAACGCCCACAAGCTGCCACAGCAGAGACAGCGATACTGACACTGACTTTCAGGACAGCCACAGCACACAACCCTACAGCCCCCACTGTAGCGACTACGACCCCGACTCCAGTGACCCCATGGAGGTCACCTACGTTAAATACCCAGACCCACCACCCGACCCCTACGACACCGACAATGCCCCTTCAAGTTTAGACCCCACACTTTGGCACAGGGACAATTCATACAGACTTGTCCGTAATGACGAAAGTGATCCCCGGTCACATAATTCCAAAATTGCATGCCTGATCCACACAATGGTGTGGGATCCGGGAGAGCAGGACGACACGGTGTCTGACTCCCAATGCGGCAACCCCTTTGTGACCCTGTTCACAGAGGCAGAGGAAAAGTGAGGTGTCCAGATGATGTAAAATAGGAACCGCTTGAGATAAGCGATATCCTTTCTGATGGAACCTGCACGTATGTTTGTTTGTTTGTTTGTGTTTGTTTGCTTGTTGATATATTAAGGGTTTGATTGCAGATCTTTTCAGCTGAAAAGATTGTGACCACCTCACATGATGGCTAAAATGTCTGGAGCACAGCTCAACTTTTTACAAGGAGCATTTTGGCTCCTCCCTTGTTTTTTTACGTGCCCCTCTATTCGGTGAATAAAGGCTGCAATCCCACGGTTAACACATTCTTGCCCGTTCATTCCAGGTTACTCAGGCAGTGGAGAAACGGCACTGAGGACCCGCCCTGTCTGAGAACCTCCCTTTGGTCAGCCAAGCTCGGGTACGGCACAGCACGCCTTACCCGGGGTTCCATCCAAATTTTACACGTAGCGGCCCATACGCAACCCATTCGACCTTTTTCGTTTCAAAACGTGCTTTCATTTTTCGTTAGGTAGCCCTTAGGCCGCCATCCCACATGCTATTTACATCCAGGAACATTTGGATGGTAAATTGGCAAAGCCTGCAAGACAGTTCGCAGGAGGAAAGTTGTTAGGTGTATTCTGTTCCTAAATTCGCTTTTAAAAAAAAAAATGAGGGGAGTCACAGGGTGTGACTTGGCCAGTCATTTAAGGGTCAATTGGAATGAGAGGGCAGCAGGGTAGCATTGGGGGCAGCAGGGTAGCATGGTGGTTAGCATAAATGCTTCACAGCTCCAGGGTCCCAGGTTCGATTCCCGGCTGGGTCACTGTCTGTGTGGAGTCTGCACATCCTCCCCCTGTGTGCGTGGGTTTCCTCCGGGTGCTCCGGTTTCCTCCCACAGTCCAAAGATGTGCGGGTTAGGTGGATTGGCCATGCTAAATTGCCCGTAGTGTCGTAATAAAAGTAAGGTTAAGGGGGGGTATAGGGTGGATACGTGGGTTTGAGTAGGGTGATCATGGCTCGGCACAACATTGAGGGCCGAAGGGCCTGTTCTGTGCTGTACTGTTCTATGTTCTATGTACACTAACAAGTACGGATATTAAACTGTGTATTGACAGATACTGTGCTTGATCCCATAGCTTTCGAAGAGTCGAACGAGGGTTCACGGCAAGGATCGGCCATACAGAAGGAAGAGGACAAAGATAACGAAGAGACCATGATGGAAGTCTACCTATTAGTTTTAAACGTTGTTGTATTTGTATATGTGGAAGCAAGTCACGTTTCCACCACAACCGCCGCCGTTAATGTTTCCCTCACACCAACTCCCCCGTGCTCAGCACTGATCACCGAAGTTCAGACTTGGTGCACAAAATTCATGACATGGTACTCAATGTCGTATGTGATTGAATCACTGCTGGTGATTGCAATTCTCTGCATCATTGAACAGACCCTCAGGTTGAGGAAATGGAAAAGGAGAGCCTCCCGTTCCTGCCCCTCAATCATTTACGGAGTTCAATCCCCTATTTCCGGTTTTCACCAATCCCCCCATCCCCTTGATGCCTCGGAAATGAATAAAGCAATATGTTAATAAAGAAGACACTAATGTATTATATTGTTCTGAACTCGACTGCCGAGTTAGAAAGCGATATGTAATGTGGTGTGAATGGATAAGGTTTTTAGACTGTAATAAAATGTTTAAAGTAAGATAAGGATAGTACTTGTGATAGGTAGAGGTTCCCGGTTATTGGTAATGCATGTCCCCTTTGACATAGCGCCAAGTAGAAATGTGAGTTAATTTTTTTTGTTGCCATTGTTAAGGACAGAGTAGACGCCCAGGGACTTGCTAAGGTCAGGGAACCCAAAGAGGGCACCCAAAGGCACTCGAAGAAACGTGCATAGGTGATCCTTCACAATTTCTTGTGAGGATCACAAGGAGGGAATGTAGCCATCTAAGATGGACACTGGGCTACAAAATGGAGAACTGCTAAGGCTACAGGGAAAACAGTCTTAGTGAGGACAAGCAGCTTGCAGAAGACTAATTTGCATTCTGCACGTCCAGAAACCAGTTTTTGGCCAAGTGCAGAGTTTCAGCCAAAGGTGCAAATCGAAACAGATCTGCATAGTAATGAGGTGATCCAGATCCAGACCCAACACAATAGAAACATTTAAGTATCAATGGATACTTTTGAGTAGACGCCCAGACAGAATGGCGCCACAGCAACCAACACAAAGAACCGTAGGGACCGCCCCACCCATCGAGGAACGACCCTCAGATTGGGGGGTTTGGAAGATATCGATTGTGAAAAGACCCAATCGATACCTGGCAGGTAAAAGAACCGCCCCAAGGGGGCACGGACTTCTAGGACCTATAATAGTAGACCCCGCACATGGTTTGGTCTGCTTTTGCTCCGGCTCAGGACTGCTTGCTTACTCCGACCCGAGTTTGTTGTTTGTTACATCGCATCCTGACTCCAGTTTCATCACCAGCCGTTGAGCCATCAGCCATCGAACTGTAAGTGCCAATACAACGATCGCTACGTGATCCAGACCTTGCTAGATCCTGACAACTTTACGATTCAGAGAGTTGCAGACCAAGAACGGGACGAAGGCCTTGTTCCCTGACCTTGCCTGTTCCTGTCTAGATAAGTATTTAGTTGTTTAGTATTAGAAGTAAGTTAGTCTCTTTAGCGTAAGCATGTGTATTTATTATATTTGTTATATTAAACACCAATCGTTTGGACTTACTAATCGGTGTACGGATTTATTACTTTGAACCTGACCTTGATATACTTGTGACGGTATCTCAATACGGCACCTGGCGACTCCGAGCATAATTACATATACAGAGCCATAGTAGTGTTAAGCACACGGCCTTTAAACGGAGGCGTGTTAATCACGCTCCAGTAAAACGAGCAACAAGGGCATGTTTGTTGGAGACAGTCTGTGTGTATGTGTGAGGGGGACACGGCCTGAAACAGGCCTTGTTTCAAGCACTGGCCCCTGTACGACCGACATTGCCAGATATACTGTACCGTTCTAGAAGGGTGTTCAATAGCGGTACTCATCCAGCAACATGGGGATAAGCACCGGCCTGTGGCATATTACTCTTCCAAACTTGATCCAGTGGCGTTGGGCCACCCTGTTTGCACCCAGATCCTGGGAGCGGGATACCATCGTCTGCAGGCTGCTGCCAATATAACGCTCCAACAGGGCATGACGGTCTATGGCTCCCACTCCGTCATCACACTGTTGGAGCAGCTGCAGACTCAGCATCTTACCGCAGCTCGTCAGAATAGGTATGAAATATACCTTTTAAATCATCCACATCTGATATTTAAATATTGTGCCACAATCAATCCGGCCTGTTTTCTTAGCCAAACCCCTGTCCACGACTGTCTAGCCTTGATTCAGGAAGCTACTACAGTAAGGGAAGATTTGAGCGATATTCCGTTAGATCAACCTGACATGATTATGTATGTTTATGGCAGTGCAATAATAAGCCCCACTGGCCAGAGACTGTCCGGTTACGCAATCGTGGATTAGGATGGCCTAACCCTAGAAGCGGCCGCTTTTCAAACCCTTTATTCAGCCCAACAAGCCAAACGTTTTGCCCTTACCCGTGCATGTATACTCGCGACAGATCGCCGGGTAAATATTTACACTGACTCACGGTACGCCTTCGGGGTGGTTCATGACTTCGGGCAGCTCTGGAAGAATAGGGGGTTCCTTACCTCGGCCGGCACGGAGATATCCCACCGGGGTTTAGTTAATGACCGACTGCAGGGCCTCCTTGTGCCCGCCCAGATTTCCCTCATTAAATACGCTGCCTATACAAACGGTCAGACCCCGGTTGACGTTGGTAATGAACGAGCAGATTGTGCAGCACGGACAGCCGCGCAAACTCAGCAAGTGATGGTGCCTCAAATGTTAAGTCAGACTAGACGTTCTGCAATAAATAGGTCTGCCTGACAAGCCAATGCCAACCATACAAGACGTCATAAGGTTACAGGAGGACGCTCCTGTGAGTGATAAACAACTGTGGAAACGGTTAGGTTGTACATATGATTCTGTTTCTACTTTATGGACCACGCCAGCACATCAGACTTGTATGTCTGATGTGTTAGCATTATGGGTCATCGAATGTGTACACTTTGCAACTCATTGTGGGACTCGGGGTACTAGTGATTTGTTACTAGACACTTGGTGACACCCTAAAATGCAGGGTCTGGCCCAGAGTATCAGTAATGGGTGTTTGATTTGTCAGCAATATAACACCAACAAAGGTTTTACTTGTTGTATGAGGCAAACCCCATTGCACAGTGGTCCCTTTGGTCCCATTGAGACGCTCCGAATGGATTACATTGAGTTGGAAAGGTGTCAATGTTATAAATATGTTTTGGTTATTGTGAATGTGTTCAGCAGATGGATTGAGGCGTATCCGACTACCGATAATAAAGCTGCTACTGTGGTTAAAGTTCTGAAGCAGGAAATCATTCACGCAGTTAAGTTCTGATAACGGACCTCATTTTATTGGACAGATTAACAAGGAGTTCTTCTACCAGTTGGGCATACGGCAGCAGCTACACTGTGCATACAGACCACAAGGCGGCTGGGTTGGTTGAGAGACGCAATCAGTAAATGTGCATGTAAATTTGATTATGGATGTGTTAAGATTGGTGCCATAAAGGTAAAGTCAGACCGTGCGGAGAGGGTAGGAAGAGGAAGAGGAAGGAGTGTGTGAGAAAGGGAGTACAACTAGAAGGTAGGTTATCAGGAGATATACTTAATTCATTTAGGACCCAGAATGAGGGAAACCTGGGCAGAATGAATCTCTTCTACCAGATCTACCACTGCTTGTATGGCCAGGGACGGGTTGTCTGCGACCCGAACCGCGAAGCGGTGTCTAGGTTATTTCCAGTTTCACCGCTTTGTGGCACATCCCAAACTGTGGTTCATTGTCAGCGTTCCGAGCCACCGCCCGAGCAAGTCACTCTTCCTTTTGATCCGTATTCAGCACCACCAGCTATTTGCCTTCATTGGGATAATTCCCACTCGCAGAATGATAAGCTTCAACGGTGGAGGGCGCATACACCTAGCCACTTCACTCCCAACAGAGACTCCCGGCCGTACGATAATTGTTTCAGCAGTGACGGGTACGGCTGTTTGCTGCAAGAGGTGGAAACGAATATAGCATGTCTGTCCCCACCTGTACGGACAGGAGGTGTCACGTCACTCAGGCATCCGGCCATTGTGTCTGTTACAACACAACCTTCATTCCATTGAACGCCGGACTCCAGCTCCGCTGGGCGAATGTCCCTTATATCACTGTTGGGACTAGGACTTTCCGCATTGCTAGGAGGCCCGAATGGGCGTTCGAAAGTTGGATACACTGGGCTACTGGGTGATCCCCGCTCAACTGATATACGGATTGTGATGCTAGCCTGTACACGGAGCAAGGTTACTACTTTTTTTCAATGGCACAGCGACCAATGTTTTGTCACACCGATTTCCCCACCAAATCGTTATCAGGACTCTAGTACCTTCCACGTTTCCCTGCCCCTCTGCGTGGATACTGCACAATCAGTTGGCACGCTGGGCAGTCTCAGCCGAATTCTGCGAGAACTGGGAAAAACCTCAGGTTCTAGCACCGAACCAGGGCCACTCAGCCGGATGGGGAATTCTGACCGTCTTGACACTGGGAGGTGGGGGCGGGGTTCCTTGGCGGTAAACGGTAGGAATTATTTTATTTGTGGCCTTACCATCTTGGGAAACGAAACCTTGGGAGCCCTCGGGGCAATAGCCAAACAATTGTCACAGCTGCGGTTGTTTGCCATGCAGAACCGGAATGCGCTTGACTATCTTCTGACCCGTGAGGGTGGGGTATGCGCCATACTGCAGGTCAAGTGTATCATGGGAGTTCAAGACCTAACCGCTAAAATCACTAAATTTATGGATCACATACGGGATCACCTGGACGTTATGCAGGACCCTGGCTCTTGGGGTAACTGGGGATTCGGAGTTTGGAAGGACTGGTTGATAAATATGGCCATCTATTTAGCAACGGCACTCGTCTGCATCTTTGTGGGCCTGTCCATCCATAAATGCATGATGGGTAAAATGCAGGGTGCACTGGAACGGATAGACGCCCCTAGAATCTTGGCTTTTAGGATCCACGAGGGTGCAGCTTGTGATGGGCTGCTGCAACAGGAATTGGAAATGCAGCGACGAATTTTCTTAGATCAGGGGCCGTAACTATGGATTGCACCGATAGGTTATCATGAAATGATAACAGGAGGGAATGAGGAATTGAACAAAGAAATGTGATATCAAATAGTTAGTTAAAATATTAGTTACAATAATGTAGATGTGAGCCAGTCTGATTGTCGTGAGTTCACAAAGGACAAAGGTATTCGGAAAGTATGGCCAGGAAACGGGAGGGGAGCCTCGTGCAGGGTGACGAAAAGGGTGCTGGATAACAAGAGGCCCAGGGTTAAGGAATGAGAAGTGAGCCAATCAGGATATTTGGCCAGGTCAGAAGGTGTATAGGATGACCTTTGGGTATCTTGTATGTGAAACGTGATGCCATTTGAATGATATTTGCAAAGATTTCTTTGTTTCTGATCTCCCTCGGTTCTGGAGCTTCAGAAGACGCCTGTGTGTTCTGAGCCTTTGTGAAGAGAGTCAGCCTTATAAGTTGGTTAAAAATAAATAATACTATACCTATAAATCCATCTCGAGTTTTATTGAGGCCGGACTGACGGGTAAAGAACTCAATATAGTCTCAGGGACCACTGTAAATAATGATATTCTACCCAGGGAACACTGTAAATACTGATAGACTGCCCAGGGACCACTGTAAATAATGATATTCTACCCAGGGAACACTGCAAATTATGATATACTAACCAGGGACCATTGTAAATAATGATATACTGCCCAGGCACCACTGAAAATAGTGATATCCTACCCAGGGACGACTGAATATAATAACATACTACACAGGGTCCTCTGTAAATAATGATATACTATACAGGGCAAATTGTAAAAAAAAGATATCCTGCCAGGGACCACTGTAAATATTGATATACTACCCAGTACTGTCTACTGACCACTGTAAATGATATTGTACTCAAGGCCATTGTAAAATACTGATATTCTACCCAGGGACCACTGTAAATACTGATAGACTGCCCAGGGGCCACTGTAAATAATGATCTCCTACCCTGTGACCACTGTAAATAATGGTATTCTACCCCGGTACCAGTATAAATAATGATATACAACACAGGAACCACTGTGAATATTGATATATATTGCCGAGGGACCAGTGCAAATAATGATATACTACCCAGAGACCACTGTGAATATTGATATACGGCCAAGGGACCCCTGTAAATAAAGATATACTGCCCAGGGACCTCTGTTCATAATGATATACTTTCCAGGGACGACTGTAATTAATGATTTACTGTACAGAGACCACTTAAAACAATGACATACTGCCTAGGGACCACTGTGAATAAAGATTTACTCCCCAGGGACCACACAAAATAATGATAGACTACCCAGGTTCCACTGTAAATAGTGACAGACTATCCAGGGGCCACTGTAAATAATAATAGAGTACACGGAGAGCACTGCAAATAATGACATACTACCCAGGGATAACTGTAAATAGTGATATGCTATCTAGGGACCACTGTAAATGATGTTATCCTGACCTGGGCAACTCTAAATAATGATATACAACACAGGAGCCACTGGAAATAATGATATACTACATGGACCACTGGCAAGAATGATATTCTACCCACGGCCCACTGTAACTAATGATATAATACACATGGACCATTGTAAATATTGATATATTGTCCAGGGCGCACTGTAAATAATGATCTTCGACCCAGTGATCCATGTAAATAATGATATTCAACCCGGTACCAGTTTATACATTGATATACAACACAGGGACCAGTGTGAATAATTATATATTGCCCAGGGAGCACTGTCAATAATGATATTCTAACCAGGGACCGCTGCAAATAAGAAAGTATCCAGGGACAACTGTAAATAACGATCCAGTGCTGGAAACCACTGGAAATAATGGTATACTGGCCAGGGACAACTAAAAATAATGAAATACTACCCAGGGAACTCTGTAAATAATGAAATACTATCCAGTGAGCTCTGCAGAACATAGAACATAGAGAAATACAGAACGGAACAGGCCGTTCGGCCCACGATGTTGTGCCAAACTGTTGTCCTAGGTTAATCATAGATCATAAAATTTTGGGCATTAAGGGGAATTTATCATGGCCAATCCAACCAACCTGCACATTTTTGGAATGTGTGAGGAAACCGGAATAGCCGGAGGAAACTCACGCACACACGGGAAGGATGTACAGACTCCGCACAGACAGTGACCCAAGCCGAAATCGAACCTGGTAACCTGGAGCTGTGAAGCAATTGTGCTAACCACAATGCTACCGTGCTGCCCTTAAGATGATGCCGAACAAGGGCCACTGCAAACAATGATATACTGCTCAGGGACAACAGTGAATATTGATATTCTACCCAGAGACCAACGTAAGTGATGACGTACTGCCCAGGGAGCACTTAAATAATGATATTCTACCCAGAGACCACTGTCAATAATGATATACTGCACAGGGACCATTGTAAATAAAGGTATATTACCAGGAAGCACTGTATATCATGATATTCTACACAGGAACGACTGCAAATAACAATAAACTACCCAGGGAGCACTGTAAATAATGACGTACTGCGCAGGGAGAAATGTAAATAATGGTATTCTACCCAGGAACCACTGTCAATATTGATATACTATACAGGGATCACAGTAAATAATGATATATTTTCAAGGGACGTCTGTATTAATGATTTACTGCCCAGGGACCACTTTAAATAATAATATCCTACCCAGGGACCAGTGGAAATAATGACAGACTAACAAGGAGCCACAAGAAATAAAGATAAAATACTCAGGGACCACTGTAAATAATGACATACTACCCAGGGACCACTGTGGATAATGATATACTGGCCAGGGATCATTCTAAATAATGAAATACTACCCAAGGACCACTGAAGCAATTAATTTATGACCCACGCATCTCTGTCTATAATGATATACTACCCAGGGACAACTGTAAATGATGTTATACTACCGAAGGCCCACAGTAAATAATGATAAACGCCCTAGCGACCACGATTCATAATGTTATACTTTCCAGCGACCACTCCAAATAATGATACACTGCCCACGGACCACTCTACATAATGATATGCTACCCAGGGACCACTGTGAATAATGATGCATTATCCAGTGACCACTGTAAATAATGAAATACTACCCAGTGCCACTGTAAATAATGATATACTACCCAGGGACCACTGTAAATAATGATATACTGCCCTGGAACCACTGTAAATAATGAAATACTACCCAGGGACCAGTGTAAATAATGTAATACTGTTCAGGGATCACTGTAAATAACTAAATACTATCCAGTGCCCACTGTAAATATTAATATACTACCCAGGTAGAAGTATAAATAATAAAATACTACACAGGGACCAGTGTAATTAATAAAATTCTACACAGCGAACACTGTAAATAATGATATACTACCCAGATATATCTGTAGATAATGGGAATTCCACACAGGGATAACTGTAAATAATATGTTCTACCTAGTGACGACAGTAAATAATGGTATACTACACAGCCGCCACTGTAAAACATTATATACTGCTCAGGGCCCGCTGTTAGTAATGATAAACTGTCCAGGGACAACTGTAAATAAAGATATTTCAGCCAGGAACCGCTGTAAATAATCAAATACTATCTACTGACCACTGTAAATTATATAGTACCCAAGGCCACTGTCAAAAATGCTATACTGCCCAGGGACCATTGTAAATAATAACATACAACCTAGGGCCACTGTAAATAATGGTATCCTACCCAGGGGTCACTGTAAACTATGATATACAAACTATGATATACCACTGTAAATATTGATATACTGCCCAGGGGCCACTGTAAATATTGACATACTTCCCAAGGACCACTGTAAATAATGATATTCTTCCCAGAGACCACTGTACATATTGATATACCATACAGTGACCAATGTAAATAATGATATTCTACCGAGGGGCTACTAAATAATGATACAACGACAAGAAATCACTGTAAATAATGACTTACTACCCTGAGGCCACTGCAGATTATGATATACTGCCAAAGGAATAGTATTTGCAATGAGATCATATTCAGGGACCACTGTATATAATGATGTACTGCCCATGAACCACTGTAAGTAAAGATATACTGCCCAGGAACCACTGTCAATAATGATATACTGTCCAGGAACCACTGTCAATAATGATATACTACACAGGGCCCACTGTAAATAATGATATACTGCCCAGGGACCACTGTAAATAATGATATACTACACAGGGCCCACTGTAAATAATGAAATACTACCCAGGGCACACTATAAGTAAAGATATACTGCCCAGGAACCACTGTCAATAATGATATACTGCCCAGGAACCACTGTCAATAATGATATACTACACAGGGCCCACTGTAAATAATGATATTATACCCAGGGAGCATTGTAATTAATGGTGTACTACACAGTGACTACTGTAAATAATGATATACTGCGCATGGATCACTGTAAATCATGATATTCTATCCAGGGACCACTGTAAATAATGATATACTGCCCAGGGACCACTGTTAATAATGATATACTGCCCAGGGACCACTGTGAATAATGATAGACTACCTAGTGACAACTGTAATAAAGATCTACTACCCAGGGGCAACTGTAAATAATGATACACTAACCGGAGTCTTCGGTAGTGTATCATTATTTAGAGTGGTCTCTGGATAGAATATCATTAATTACATTAGCCCGGGTCAGTATATCATTATGAACAGTTGTCCCTGGATAAATAAATAAAATATATTTATTTAAAGTGGTCCCTGGATAGTATATCATTATTAACAGTGGTCCCTGGATAGTATACATTTACTGACTGTGGTCCCTGGTTAAAATATCATTATTTACAGAGATCACTTTTTTGTATATAATTATTTATAGTGGTCCTTGGGTAGTATATCATTATTTACTGTGGTCCATGGGAAGTACATAGTTGTTTAATTTTGTCCCTGGATCGCATATTATTTTTCACACTGTCCATGGGTAGCATATCATTATTTACAGTGATCCCTCTGTATTATATCATAATTGATAGTGGTCCCTGGATACTTTATCATTATTTACAGTGGTCCCCGGGTAGTGCACTATAATTTCCAGTGGTCCCTGTGTAGCAAATCATTATTTAGAATGGTCCCTGGATAGAATGTCTTTATTTACAGTGGTCCTGGATAATACATCATTATTTACACTGATCCCTGTGTAGTCTATTATTATTTTCAGTGCTCCCTGGATAGAATATCATTATTTACAGTTGTCCCCGTGCAGTACCTCATTATTTATTACGGACCCCGTGTGGGATTTCATTATTTACAGTGGTCACTGGATAGTATATCATTATTTACAGTGGCCACTGGATAGTATGTCATTATTTACAGTGGTCACTAGATAGTATGTCATTATTTACAGTGGCCACTAGATAGTATGTCATTATGTACAGTGGTCACTGGATAGTATATCATTATTTACAGTGGCCACTGGATAGTATATCATTATTTACAGTGGTCACTGGATAGTATGTCATTATTTACAGTGGCCACTGGATAGTATGTCATTATGTACAGTGGTCACTGGATAGTATATCGTTATTTACAGTGGTCACTGGATAGTATATCGTTATTTACAGTGGTCACTGGATAGTATATCATTATGTACAGTGGTCACTGGATAGTATATTATTAATTAAAATGGTCCGTGTGTCACATATCATTATTTAAAGTCATGATATGGAGATGTCGGCGTTGGACTGGGGTGAGCTCAGTAAGAAGTCTTACAGCACCAGGTTAATGTCCAATCGGTTTAACTGTTTTACTTTAATCTGGTGTTGTCAGACTTATTACTATTATTTACAGTGGCTCTGCGCAGTATATCATTATTTGCAGTTTTCCCTCTGCAGTTTATTATTATCTACTGTTTGCACATTATTATTTACAGGTGGTCCATGGGTAGTAGATCATTATTTTCAGTGGTCCCTGTGAAAGGTATCATGATTTACAGTGATCCCTACGCTGTATATCACGTACCAGCCTCGCCAAACAGGTGCCGGAATGTGGCGACTGTGGGCTTTTCACAGTAACTCAATTTGATGCCTGCCTGTGACAATAAGCCATTTTCATATCATTATTTACTGTGGTTCCCGGGCAGAATATCATTATTTACAGAGGGTTATGCTGAATCCATCATTATTTACAGTGGCCCTGAGCAATATTCAATTACTTACAGTAGTCCGTGGATAGGATATCATTATATTCGGTGGTCTTGTCCAGTATTTCATTATTTACACTTATCCCTGGACAGTATATTATTATTCAAACCTTATTCATTATATCCAGTATATCATTATGCAAAGCTATATCATTATTCAAACATTATTCAAAAATGTATCAGTAGCTACAGTGGTCTCTGGGTAATAGATTAATATTTACCATGGTCCCTGGGCAGTATGGCATGATTTACAACGGTCCCAGGGTAGAATATCATTACTTACAGTGGTGCCATGGTAGAATATCATTACTTACAGTGTCCCCTGTGTATTATACCATTATTTACTTTGGACAAGGATAGTATATCATTATTTACAGTGGTCCCTGGGCAGTATAGCATTATTTACAGTGGTCCCTGGGTAGTATATCATTATTTACAGTGGTCCCTGGGTATTTTATCATTATTTGCAGTGGTCCCTGGATAGTATTTAATTATTTACAGTGGTCCCTGGGTATTTTATCAGTATATAAAGTGGTCACTGGGTAGTATATCATTATTTACAGTGGTCCCTGGGTAGTATATCATTATTTACAGTGGTCCCTGGGTAGTATATCATTATTTACAGTGGTCCCTGGGCAGTATATCATTATTTACAGTTGTCCCTGGGTAGTATATCATTATTTACAGTGGTCCCCGGGTAGTATATCATTATTTAAAGTGGTCCCTGGGTAGAATATCATTATTTACAGTGGTCCCTGGATAGTATATCATTATTTGTTGTGCTTCCTGCGCAGTATGTCATTAGTTACAGTGGTCACTGTGTGCTACATCATTATTTACAATGGCCCCAGGGTTCAATTTCATTATTTACAGTGCAATTATTTCAGGATTCCTGATTTGAAGGCCGCCGTGGTAGCACAGTGGTTAGCGCAGTTGCATCACATCTCCAGGGTTCCGGGTTCGAATTCCGGCTGGGTCACTGTCTGTGCGGAGTCTGCATGTTCTCCCCGTGTGTGCGTGGTTTTCCCCCGGGTGATCCGGTTTCCTCCCACAGCCCAAGGATGTGCAGGTTATGTCGATTGGCCATGTTAAGTTGCCCTCAGTGTCCAAAATTGGCCTCAGTGCTCGGTGGGGCTACTGGGTTATGGAGATAGGTGGAGTTGTGGGCTTGGGGAGGGTGCTCTTTCCAAGACCCAGAGCCGGTGCAGACTCGATGGTCCGAATGGCCTCTTCTGCACAGTAAATTCGATATATTTACTTCAATATGCAGGTGGACTGGGAAAATCCTAAGAAAAGGAATTTGTGGAAACTCTGAGAGATATCTCTTTGGACCAGCTTTTGACAGAACCGACTCGTGAACAGACAATCCTGGATTTGGAGATATGTAATGGGGCAGACTTGATGAGTGAACTTGAGGTGAAAGAACCCTTAGGGAACAGTGACCAGAATATGATAGAATCTCCCCTGCAGCTGGAGTCAGATGAAACGATATTACAATTAAATTGGGGTAACTAGAAAGACATGATGGAGGAGCTGGCCACAATTGATTGGAAAATGAGCCGAGCAGGGAAGACAGTGAAACAGCAATGGCAGGAGTTTTGGGTGGTTATTCTGGAGGAAGAACAGAATTTCATCCCAAGGAGGAGGGCAAATGCTGAGGGGAGGACAAGTAATCCATGGCTGACGAGGGATGTCAAGGATAGCAGTAAAGCAAAATAAAAAGCAAACAATGTGGCGATGAATATTGGGATGGCAGAAGATTGGGAAGCCTTTAATAGCGAGCAGAGGACAACTGAAAAAACAATAAAGGAGGAGGAGATGAAATATGAGTGCAAGATGTAATGTAAACCAGCACAGGAAGATGTATTTCTCAATGTATAAAAGATAAGAGAAACACAAAAAAGACATTGGAGCACTGTAAATTGTGACTGGAGATGTAATAACAGGTAACAAAGAAATGGCAGGCGAACTGTATAGTTACTTTGAATTAGTCTTCACGGTGGAAGATACCAGTGGAATGGCAGAGCTCCAGGAGAACCGGAGGGCAGAGGTGAGTGCCCTGGCCATCACTAAGGAGAAGGTTCTGCGGCAACTGAAAGGTCTGAAGGTGGATGAATGACCTGGACCGGATGGACTATATCGCAGGGTTCTAAAAGAGATAGCTGAGGAGATTGTGGAGACATTAGTGATGATCTTTCAGGAGTCTCTGAAGGCAGAAAGCGTCCCATAGGACAGGAAAGTGGCTAATCTAGCACCGCTGTTTAAGAAGGGATGAAGGCAGAAGATGGGAAATGATAGGCCGGTTAGCCTGACTTCAGTCATTGGTCAGATTTTGGAGGCCATTATTAAAGATGAGATCGCGGAGTATTTGGAAGTGCATGGTAAAATGGGACTGAGTCAGCATGGTTTCGTTGAGGGGAGGTCATGTCTGACAAATCTGGTAGAGTTATTTGAGGAAGTAACAAGGAAGTTAGACAAAAGAGAACCACTGGATGCGATTTATTTAGAGTTCAAGAAGGCATTTGACATGGTGGCGCATAGGACACTGTTAAATAAATAAAGAGCTCATGGTGTTCATGGTAAAATCCTCGGATAGAAAAATAATTGGCTGTCTGGCAAAAGGCAGAGAGTGGCACAAAAGGGTCTTTTTCAGGATGGCAGTCGTTGAACAGTCGTGTGCCTCAGGAATCTGTGCTGGGACCGTAACTTTCCACAATATGCGTTAATGCTCTGGAAGAAGGAACCGAAGGCACTGTTCCTGAGTTTGCTGATGAAACAAAGATCTGTGGAGGGATAGGTGGTATTGAGGAGCAGGAGGGGGGGGGGGGCCTGGTGGGGGTTGTGTGGGGCTGCAGAAGGGTTGCGAGGCTCGGAGATTGTGCAGAGTAGTGGAAGATGGAATACACTGTGGAAAATTATGAGGTTATGCACTTTAGAAGGAGGAATGGAGGAATTGACGATTCTCTACCTGGAAAATGCTTCAGAAATCAGAAGCACAAAGGGACATGGGAGTCCTTGTTCACGATTCTCTTAAGGTTAACGTGCAGGTTCAGTCGGCAGTTAGGAAGGCACTCGCAATGTCAGCATTCATGTCGAGAGGGCTAGAGTACAAGAGCTGAGATGTAGTTCTGAGGCTGTACAAGGCTCTGGTCAGATCCCATTTGGAGTATTGTGAGCGGTTTTCGACCCCTTATCTGAAGAAGGATATGCTTTCCTTGGAAAGGGTTCAGAGGAGGTTCACTGGAACGATCCCCGGAATGAACAGCTTGTTCTATGAGGATTGTTTGAGGACTCTGGGTCTGTACTCGTTGGAGTTTAGAAAGATGAGGGGGGGGGTCTTATTGAAACTTACAGGACACAGGGCTGGATAGAGTGGATGTGGAGAGGATGTTTTCACTTTCACTTTCGTTAGAGAGAAGAAGGTTAAGAGGTGACTTAATAGAGGCATACAAAATGATCAGAGGGTTAGATAGGGTGGACAGTGAGAGCCTTCTCCCGCGGATGGAGGTGGCTAGCACGAGGGGACATAGCCTTAAATTGAGGGGTAATAGATATAGGACAGAGGTCAGAGGTGGGTTTTTTACGCAAAGAGTGGTGAGGCCGTGGAATACCCTACCTGCAACAGTAGTGAACTCGCCAACATTGAGGGCATTTAAAAGTTTATTGGATAAGCATATGGATGATAATGGCATAGTGTAGGTTAGATGGCCTTTAGTTTTGACTTCCCATGTCGGTGCAACATCGTGGGCCGAAGGGCCTGTACTGTGCTGTATCGTTCTATGTTCTATGTACTTGTAGGAAAAACAAGAACCAGAGGGCACAATCAGATGAAAGGGACAATCCTTTAAAACAGAGATGACGAGGAATTTCTTCAGCCAGAGGGTGGTGAATCTGTGGAACTCATTGCTGCAGAAGGCTGTGGAGACCAAATCACTGAGTGTTTTTAAGACAGAGATAGATAGGTTCTTGATTAATAAGGTGAGAAGGTAGGAGAACTAGGCTGAAAAACATATCAGCCCTGATTGAATGGCGAAGCAGACCCGATGGGCCTGGTGACGAAGTTCAGCTCCTATGTCTTCTGGTATTATAGCCTTCAATGTCCAAGCCGGTTTGAAATGTTGCTTTGGGGTCTGTCTCCATTATTCTTACAGGAAATGAGGCAATGAAAGGATGTGAGGAACAAGCGGGAAATGATATTGAGGCAGAAGCTGAGCAGAGATTAAATTGAATGTTGGAGGAGGTGTGAGTGGCCCTGTAGTCTCCCCATGTTGCCATTTGTTATCAGTTCCTGCTCTGCATTACTCTCTGATGAATGTATCTGCATGATAATATATTTCAGTTACATCTTTACAACAGATATTTATATTGATCATGGAAACAGTTTATTTATATCCAGATTATCCAGAACTAATACAATCTGAAATGTGTAGAACGAATCTCACATCATGGCCTTTTATTGCCAATAACCCAGCCCCAGCCAATCCAATCATCCCAAAGGGAAACCTGCTTCTAAACCATTCACACAGCGAGTGGTTCTGATCTGGTCTGTACGGCCTGGGACACTGGTGTAGGCAGATACAACAGTGGTTTCACAGGGAATGGTAGGAGTGACAGAAATCAAATGTATGTCTCCAGGGAAAGGGCGGTGCAGTCGGATTGAATGATCTGCCCATCTATAGAGAGGCTGAGGACAAACGGAATGAATTGTTCTCCTTCGGTACTTCACTCACTTTTCAGGCTTTGGATGTTGTCTGGCTGTGAGAGGATGTGGGCCAACACCTGCAGGTCCCCTCCAAGTTCCCCACCACCGCCAGTATTCTCACTGTAATCCTTTCTATTCACTGTGTCCATGTGTGAACTCAGCGTCTGCTTTAGCTGACTGGTTACTTCACAGCATCAACTGCATTGTAAGGTCCAATCTGTCTGACCCTGGGCGCTGCCTGTGCTTTTCATATTGAAAACATCTGTGTTGCTCCCAATAACAACAGACGCACATTTCATAATCAGAGGGAGGTCTATCTTTTTTGAGGTTTCATTACAATTATTGTTAAAAGGGTCTGTGCCACGTGTTTGCTTTCTGGCCTCTCACTGGGGAAAGACAAGTTCTATTCCAGCTCTGCACAATAACTGACCTATCACACTGTCAATTATTCACACCTTCAATGGTGGATACTGCATTCAGGATATTTACTTGATCCAGTATCTGAGTTTATAATTTAGGAACACTTTGTTTACTCAGCAAATGTATTCATCCGGATTGTGTTTTCCCCATGATACCCAGATCCCATATCTCCAAGCACACTGCCTCACACTCTATCTCTTCCCTGCATTCTCTCCCTCTCTCACATTCATACCATCTCTCACCCTCTCGCCATTTCTCACACTCTCTCCCTCTCTCACACCGTCTCCCTCTCTCACATTCACACCATCTCTCTTCCTCCATCTCTCACACTTTCGCCATTTCTCATCCTCCCCCTCACACACTCCTTCAGTCTCACACACTCCCTACCTCTCTCACACTCTCTCCCTCTCTCAGACTCCCTCCCTCTCTCACACTCTCTCCCTCGCTCACACACTCTCCCTCTCTCACACTCTCTCCCTCTCTCAGACTCTCTCCCTCACTCAAACCCTCCCTCTCTCACACTCCCTCCCTTTCTCACACTCCCTCCCTCTCTCACACCCTCCCTCTCTCACACTCCCTCCTTCTCACACTCCCTCCCTCTCTCACACTCCCTCCCTTTCTCACACTCCCGCCCTCTCTCACACTCCCTCCCTGTTTCACACCCTCCCTCTCACACTCTCCCTGTCTCACACTCTCTATCTGTCTCACACCCTCCCTCTCACACTCCCTCCCTCTCTCACACTCTCTCCCTTTCTCACACCCTCCCTCTCACACTCCCTCTCTCAGACTCCCTCCCTCTCTCACCTTCTCTCACACTCCCACCCTCTCACACGCTCTCCTTCTGTCACACTCCCTCCCTCTCTCACACTCCCTCCCTCTCTCACACTCTGTCCCATCTCTTACACTCCCTCCCTCACTCACGCTCTCCTCTCACACACCCTTTCTCACACTCCCTCTCTCAGACTCCCTCCCTCTCACACCCTCGCTCACACTCCCACCCTCTCACACGCTCTCCTTCTGTCACACTCCCTCCCTCTCTCACACTCCCTCCCTCACTCACGCTCTCCTCTCACACACCCTTTCTCACACTCCCTCTCTCAGACTCCCTCCCTCTCACACCCTCGCTCACACTCCCTCTCTCACACTCCCTCTCTCAGACTCCCTCCCTCTCTCACCCTCTCTCACACTCCCTCTCTCACGCTCTCCCTCTCTCACGCTCTCCCTCTCTCACACACTCGCCCTCTCTCGTACTCCGTCCATTTCACACTATCAACCTCTCTCAAATTATATCCGTCTCTCACACTCACTCCCTCACTCACACACCTTACCTCTTTCACAGTCCCTCCCTCACTCACACACCTTCCCTCTTTCACACTCCCTCCCTTTCTCACACTCCCTCTCTCACGCTCCTTCCCTCACTCACACACCTTCCCTCTTTCACACTCCCTCCCTCTCTCACACTCCCTCTCTCACACCCCCTGCCTCACTCACACACCTTCCCTCTTTCACACTCCCTCCCTCTCTCACACTCCCTCACTCACACCCCCTCCCTCACTCACACCCTCCCTCACTCACAGTCTCTCCCTCTCACACACTCCCTCCATCACTCACACACATTCCCTCTTTCACACTCCCTCCCTCTCTCACACTCCCTCTCTCACACTCCCTCCCTCTCTCACACTCCCTCCCTCTCTCACACTCCCTCCCTCTCTAACAATCACTCCCTCACTCACACACATTCCCTCTTTCACAATCCTTCCCTCTCTCACACTCCCTCCCTCTCTCACACTCCCTCCCTCTCTCACACTCCCTCCCTCTCTAACAATCACTCCCTCACTCACACACATTCCCTCTTTCACAATCCTTCCCTCTTTCACACTCCCTCCGTCTCTCACACTCCCTCTCTCACACCCCCTCCCTCACTCACACACCTTCCCTCTTTCACACTCCCTCCCTCTCTCACACTCCCTCTCTCACACCCCCTCCCTCACTCACACTCCCTCCCTCACTCACAGTCTCTCCCTCTCACACACTCCCTCCATCACTCACACACCTTCCCCCTTTCACACTCCCTCCCTCTCTCACACTCCCTCTCTCACACTCCCTTCCTCTCTCACACTGCCTCCCTCTCTCACACTCCCTCCCTCTCTCACAATCACTCCCTCACTCACACACATTCCCTCTTTCACAATCCTTCCCTCTCTCACACCCTCCCTCTCTCACCCTCTCTCTCACTCCCTCCCTCACTCACACTCTCGCCCTCACTCACACACCTTCCCTCTTTCACACTCACTCCCTCTCTCACACTCCCTCCCTCTCTCACACTCCCTCTCTCACACTCCCTCCCTCACTCACATACCTTCCCTTTTTCACACTCCCTCCCTCTCTCACACTCCCTCTCTCACACTTCCTCCCTCACTCACACACCTTCCCTCTTTCACACTCCCTCCCTCTCTCACACCCTCTCTCACACTTCCTCTCACTCACACACCTTCCATCTCTCACACTCCCTCTCTCAAGCTCCATCCCTCACTCGCACACCTTCCCTCTCTCACACTCCCTCTCTCACACGCCCTCTCTCACACTCCCTCCCTCACTCTTACACCTTCCCTCTTTCACACTCCTTCCCTCTCTCACACTCCCTCTCTCACACTCCCTCCCTCACTCACACACCTTCCCTCTTTCACACTCCCTCCCTCTCTCTCTCACCCTCCCTCTCTCACACTCCCTCCCTCTCTCACACTCCCTCCCTCACTCACACACTTTCCCTCTTTCACACCCCCTCCCTCTCTCACACTCCCTCTCTCACACTCCCTCCCTCTTTCACACTCCCTCTCTCACACTCCCTCCCTCACTCACACACCTTCCCTCTTTCACAGTCCCTCCCTCTCTCACACTCCCTCTCTCACACTCCTTCCCTCTCTCACACTCCCTCCCTCACTCAGACACCGTCCCTCTTTCACACGCCCTCCCTCTCTCACACTCCCTCTCTCACACTCCCTCCCTCTCTCACACTCCCCCCTTCTCTCACAATTTGTCCCTCTCTCACACACTCATATTCCTGCCTCTCATACGTTCTTCTTCATTGATATTCATTCCCTCTCTCCCATTCTCTCTGACACATTTCCCCTTGTCTCTCACTTACTCCTCTGTCACATTCTGTTCCCGTCTTACTATCCCCCTCCCTCTCTCACACCCCTTCCATGCCTCCCGCCCTCCCTCTCTCACATGTCCTTTCGAAACTTTCTCTCACACTCTTTCCCTCTCACACTTTCTCTCATACTCTCTCCCTCTTTGACTTTCTCTCTCAATCTTTCCCTCTTACAATTTCTCTCACACTCTTCCCCTCTCTCACACTTTGTTTCACACTCTTTCTCTCTCTCACACTTTCTCTCACTCTCTTTTCCTCACTCACACGTACGCTCACATTATTTCCTTCTCTCACACTTTCTCTCACACTCTTCCCCTCGCTCACTTTCTCTCACTCTTTCCCTCTCTCACACTTTCTCTCACACTCTTTCCCTCTCTCACACTTTCTCTCACACTATTTCCCTCTCTCATACTATCTCTCACTCTCTTTCCCCCTCTCACACTTTCTCTCACTCTCTTTCCCCCTCTCACTCTCTCACTCTCTTTCCCTCTCTCATACTTTCTCTCACTCTCTTTCCCTCTCTCACACTTTCTCTCACATTCTATTCCTCTCTCTCACTTTCTCTCACAATCTTTCCCTCTTTCATTCTTTCTCTCAAACTCTTTCCCTCTCCCACTCTCTCAGCCACTCAGTAGCTATCTCCTTTACTTATGTCTAAGATTATGTTAGTATTTTATACACCATCGTTCTCACACAATCTGCCTCCCTCATCCACTCACCCACTCGGTCTCCACTCCCTGCTTCCCTTTCTGTCAGACAATCTACCTCCTTCTCTCGTTTTATCTTTTATTTCTCTCACACATTTTCTCTCCCATTCTATCTCCTCCCACACTCTCTCACACTGTCTTCTATATCTATCAGCACAACTAACAGACCAGTTCTCGCTTCCTCCACATCTCAGCCCGCCTCTCTCCTGGTTAAATTGTATGTATCAGATGGTCGGCAGGTATCAGTGAGAAACGGGCTATTAGTTTTCACAGCTGAATATGTCCCAATACTGCTCTCTGAGGTGTTGAGTTTCAATGTGCTGCAGCCTTTGAGTTTTCTGAGGTTCCAACGATTCCAAAGATTTTCTTTGTTTGAGGGGCTGAATCAGATTTATATATGGGATCAAAATTTCGGGCTTTAAATAGTTCCAGATTTTGGAGAAATTGAAATTTGCTACTTATGCACCTTCAAAAAACACTGATATCAAATAAAGGAATGGTCACAGATAGAGGCAGCTACACCCCAGAGTGCAGTGGACCCACCCAGAGAAACACACTGACAATTGGAACTGAATCACTGACTGGTCACATTTACAGAGACAGCTACACCCCAGAGTGCAGTGGACCCATCCAGAGAAACACACTGACAATTGGAACTGAATCACTGAATGGTCACAGTTACAGAGACAGCTGCATCCCAGAGTGCAGTGGACCCACTCAGAGAAACACACTGACAATTGGAACTGAATCACTGAATGGCCACAGTTACAGAGACAGCTGCATCCCAGAGTGCAGTGGACCCACCCAGAGAAACACACTGAGAATTGGAACTGAATCACTGAATGGTCACAGTTACAGAGACAGCTACACCCCAGAGTGCAGTGGACCCACCCAGAGAAACACACTGACAATTGGAACTGAATCACTGAAATGTCCCAGTTACAGAGGCAGCTGCCCCGAAGTGCAGTGGGCCCATCCAGAGAAACACACTGACAATTGGAACTGAATCACTGAATTGTCCCAGTTACAGAGACAGCTGCATCCCAGAGTGCAGTGGACCCACCCAGAGAAACACACTGACAATTGGAACTGAATCACTGAATGGCCACAGTTACAGAGACAGCTGCATCCCAGAGTGCAGTGGACCCACCCAGAGAAACACAGTGACAATTGGAACTGAATCACTGAATGGCCACAGTTACAGAGACAGCTGCATCCCAGAGTGCAGTGGACCCACCCAGAGAAACACACTGAGAATTGGAACTGAATCACTGAATGGTCACAGTTACAGAGGCAGCTACACCCCAGAGTGCAGTGGGCCCACCCAGAGAAACACACTGACAATTGGAACTGAATCACTGAATGGCCACAGTTGCAGAGACAGCTGCATCCCAGAGTGCAGTGGACCCACCCAGAGAAACACACTGAGAATTGGAACTGAATCACTGAATGGTCACAGTTACAGAGACAGCTACACCCCAGAGTGCAGTGGAACGAATAAGAGAGAAACACACTGACAATTGGAACTGAATCACTTAATGGTCACAGTTACAGAGACAGCTACACCCCAGAGTGCAGTGGACCCACCCAGAGAAACACACTGACAATTGGAACTGAATCACTGAAATGTCCCAGTTACAGAGGCAGCTGCCCCGAAGTGCAGTGGGCCCACCCAGAGAAACACACTGACAATTGGAACTGAATCACTGAATTGTCCCAGTTACAGAGACAGCTGCATCCCAGAGTGCAGTAGACCCACCCAGAGAAACACACTGACAATTGGAACTGAATCACTGAATGGCCACAGTTACAGAGACAGCTGCATCCCAGAGTGCAGTGGACCCACCCAGAGAAACACACTGACAATTGGAACTGAATCACTGAATGGCCACAGTTACAGAGACAGCTGCATCCCAGAGTGCAGTGGACCCACCCAGAGAAACACACTGAGAATTTGGACTGAATCACTGAATGGTCACAGTTACAGAGGCAGCTACACCCCAGAGTGCAGTGGGCCCACCCAGAGAAACACACTGACAATTGGAACTGAATCACTGAATGGCCACAGTTACAGAGACAGCTGCATCCCAGAGTGCAGTGGACCCACCCAGAGAAACACACTGAGAATTGGAACTGAATCACTGAATGGTCACAGTTACAGAGACAGCTACACCCCAGAGTGCAGTGGACCCATCCAGAGAAACACACTGACAATTCGAACTGAATCACTGAATGGTCACAGTTACAGAGACAGCTGCATCCCAGAGTGCAGTGGACCCACTCAGAGAAACACACTGACAATTGTAACTGAATCACTGAATGGCCACAGTTACAGAGACAGCTGCATCCCAGAGTGCAGTGGACCCACCCAGAGAAACACACTGAAAACTGGAACTGAATCACTGAATGGTCACAGTTACAGAGGCAGCTACACCCCAGAGTGCAGTGGAACCAGCCAGAGAAACACACTGTCAATTGGAACTGAATCACTGAATGGTCACAGTTACAGAGGCAGCTACACCCCAGAGTGCAGTGGACCCACCCAGAGAAACACACTGACAATTGGAACTGAATCACTGAATGGACACAGTTCCAGAGGCAGCTACACCCCAGAGTGCAGTGGAACCACCAGAGAAACACACTGTCAATTGGAACTGAATCACTGAATGGCCACAGTTGCAGAGACAGCTGCATCCCAGAGTGCAGTGGACCCACCCAGAGAAACACACTGAGAATTGGAACTGAATCACTGAATGGTCACAGTTACAGAGACAGCTACACCCCAGAGTGCAGTGGAACGAATAAGAGAGAAACACACTGACAATTGGAACTGAATCACTTAATGGTCACAGTTACAGAGACAGCTACACCCCAGAGTGCAGTGGACCCACCCAGAGAAACACACTGACAATTGGAACTGAATCACTGAAATGTTACAGTTACAGAGGCAGCTGCCCCTAAGTGCAGTGGGCCCATCCAGAGAAACACACTGACAATTGGAACTGAATCACTGAATTGTCCCAGTTACAGAGACAGCTGCATCCCAGAGTGCAGTAGACCCACCCAGAGAAACACACTGACAATTGGAACTGAATCACTGAATGGCCACAGTTACAGAGACAGCTGCATCCCAGAGTGCAGTGGACCCACCCAGAGAAACACACTGACAATTGGAACTGAATCACTGAATGGCCACAGTTACAGAGACAGCTGCATCCCAGAGTGCAGTGGACCCACCCAGAGAAACACACTGAGAATTTGGACTGAATCACTGAATGGTCACAGTTACAGAGGCAGCTACACCCCAGAGTGCAGTGGGCCCACCCAGAGAAACACACTGACAATTGGAACTGAATCACTGAATGGCCACAGTTACAGAGACAGCTGCATCCCAGAGTGCAGTGGACCCACCCAGAGAAACACACTGAGAATTGGAACTGAATCACTGAATGGTCACAGTTACAGAGACAGCTACACCCCAGAGTGCAGTGGAACGAATAAGAGAGAAACACACTGACAATTGGAACTGAATCACTGACTGGTCACATTTACAGAGACAGCTACACCCCAGAGTGCAGTGGACCCATCCAGAGAAACACACTGACAATTCGAACTGAATCACTGAATGGTCACAGTTACAGAGACAGCTGCATCCCAGAGTGCAGTGGACCCACTCAGAGAAACACACTGACAATTGTAACTGAATCACTGAATGGCCACAGTTACAGAGACAGCTGCATCCCAGAGTGCAGTGGACCCACCCAGAGAAACACACTGAAAACTGGAACTGAATCACTGAATGGTCACAGTTACAGAGGCAGCTACACCCCAGAGTGCAGTGGAACCAGCCAGAGAAACACACTGATCAATTGGAACTGAATCACTGAATGGTCACAGTTACAGAGGCAGCTACACCCCAGAGTGCAGTGGACCCACCCAGAGAAACACACTGACAATTGGAACTGAATCACTGAATGGTCACAGTTACAGAGGCAGCTACACCCCAGAGTGCAGTGGAACCACCAGAGAAACACACTGACAATTGGAACTGAATCACTGAATGGTCACAGTTACAGAGGCAGCTACACCCAGAGTGCAGTGGAACCAGCCAGAGAAACACACTGACAATTGGAACTGAATCACTGAATGGTCACAGTTACAGAGGCAGCTACACCCCAGAGTGCAGTGGACCCACCCAGAGAAACACACTGACAATTGGAACTGAATCACTGAATGGTCACAGTTACAGAGGCAGCTACACCCCAGAGTGCAGTGGAACCACCCAGAGAAACACACTGACAATTGGAACTGAATCACTGAATGGTCACAGTTACAGAGACAGCTGCACCCCAGAGTGCAGTGGGCCCACCCAGAGAAACACACTGACAATTGGGACTGAATCACTGAATGGTCACAGTTACACAGACAGGTACATCCCAGAGTGTAGTGGACCGACCCAGAGAAACACACTGACAATTGGAACTGAATCACTGAATGGTCACAGTTACAGAGACAGCTACACCCCAGAGTGCAGTGGACCCACCCAGAGAAACACACTGACAATTGGAACTGAATCACTGAATGGTCACAGTTACAGAGACAGCTACACCCCAGAGTGCAGTGGACCCACCCAGAGAAACACACTGTCAATTGGAACTGAATCACTGAATGGTCAAATTCGATTGAGGGATGTCACTGAAACAATCTGAGATCGAGAGATGGGACTGATGGTGTCTGAGTGGACAGCATCCTTTCTGTCATTATTTATTAATCAATGTGATCAACACAGTCCAGTGTTTGGGAAGTGGTCTCTCACTCAAAAATCAATGTTATCTTTCACTGAACACAATGTCGTAATCTATTTGTTCATATATTTGTTTAAATATAGTTGAAAAATGTTGCAAAAGCATTATCCATGACGTGATTCCCCAGGGTATAAGTTAGAGACTTTGGGAATATATAACCTCAGAGTTGAAGACAGAGCGACTGTCAGTAGCAGGAAGGGATACATCACTTCACATTGAACATGCTTCTTCCAATTGATATGGCTGATAGAATATTTTACCCAATCCTTGCTATTGTCGGTGTTCCTGGTAAGTGACTATCACCTTTGAATGTGTGTAAATCAGTGTGTGACCTGAACTCTGATTTTACACTGGGACTGAAAATGTTTAATGCTGCCCTCGTACTGACTGCTGTACAGACACCTGGTCAACGATATAATTTACTATTCGCTAGATTGCCCTTAGTGTCCAGAATTGCCATTAGTGTTGGGTGGGGTTGCTGGGTTGCGGGGATGGGGTGGGCTTGGGTGGGCTGCTCTTTCCGGGTGTCGGTGTAGACTCGGTGGGGCGAATGGCCTCCTCTCTGAACTGTAAATTCTCAGATTTTAAAGTCAAATGTGTTTCAACATGTCTGTGTTTGAATCACTTTCATCAATTGGCAATAAACGTCTGTTTATAACTCACTGGCTCTCTGATCAATTAAGTTAATATATTGAGTGGAATTTTATATAATGTTAGACTGGATTTCAGTGAAATCTACCTCTGAAGGATGGAAGGGGATAAGAATTATAACAAACTCAGTGTAGATCACTAACCAGAGTGGAATATCTGTCAGCAGGAACAAGGATTACTGGAAGTATCTGTCAGTGCAGAATTGTACTGAGTGTGGGTCACTAACCAGAGTGGAATATCTGACAGCGGGAACAAGGATTACTGGAAGCATCAGTCAGTGTAGAATTGTACTGAGTGTGGGTCACTAACCAGAATGGAATATCTGACCGCGGGAACAAGGATTACTGGAAGTATCTGTCAGTGTAGAATTGTACTGAGTGTGGGTCACTAACCAGAGTGGAATATCTGACAGCGGGAACAAGGATTACTGGAAGCATCTGTCAGTGTAGAATTGTACTGTGTGTGGGTCATTAACCAGAGTGGATTATCTGACAGCGGGGACAAGGGTTACTGGGAGTATCTGTCAATGTAGAATTGTACTGAGTGTGTGGTCACTAACCAGAGTGGAATATCTGACCGCGGGAACAAGGATTTCTGGGAGTATCTGTCAGTGTAGAATTGTACTGAGTGTGGTCACTAACCAGAGTGGAATATCTGATCTAATTATCCCTCTATTACTGGGACTATCTGTCTGTGTGTATTGTATTGTGTGTGGTTCAGTAACTGAACTGACATTAGTTGGTTCTATTTTGAACTGATGTATTTTATTGGTGAGTTGTCGCTCCATTCTGGACCTCTCTGTGTGTTTTAACTTTGGAATAGGTTGAATGCAGGAAGAGTTTGGCTATGTTTTGAAGATGTTTGATATTTATTGCATGAAGTGAAATGTCTCTATCACTGTTTTCTGTGGGTCTACTCTAACAGGAACAAACATCACCCACTCCCCAATATTTCATAAAACCCACACAACAGTCCAGTATTCCAATAGGTTTTGTGATATTTTCTCATTTCTATTCATTCTGAAATGAACTCACATGTTTGATCAATTTTTATGGGTGTTTTTGAACTGTGTTTCTGCTTCACACGATTTGTGAATCTATTCACCTGAACCCAGAAACACCTCCAGTCCATTCACACACTTATTTTCCAAGGAGTGATTGGGGGACTTATTGTTCTGATCAAAATGCAACAGCGGACACTGATCTGTCGGTACATTAATTTCCCATTGAAATTCCCACTTTGCAAATTCATAATTACTGATAATGTGTGCCTGTAATTAGTTGTATTCTTCCTCTGTATTCACTGTCACTCTCAATTTGATTGTGTCTGGAAATTGTGTAAATTTTCATTTTTCTTCCCGATTCCATACTGTTGATGGGAATGGTGAAGAATAGTGATCCCAGTGGTGACCCTTGTGGAACACCACTTCCCACCTTCCACCAATCAGTCTAAATTCCTTTAACTCCTCTCCCTGTTTTGTGTTTGTGTGTCGCCAGCATTCTGCTGCTGTGTCCCCTAACTCCACTGGCTCTGTGATTACTCATCAGTCTGTTGTTTTTTTTTTTAAATTTAGATTAGCCAATTATTTTTTCCAATTAAGGGGCAATTTAGCGTGGCAAATCCACCTAATATGCACATTTTTGGGTTGTGGGGGCGAAACCCACGCAGACACGGGGAGAATGTGCAAACTCCACACAGACAGTGACCCAGAGCCGGGATCGAACCTGGGACCTCAGCGCCGTGAGGCGGTTGTGCTAACCACTAGGCCACCGTGCTGCCCTTTCATCAGTCTGTTGTGTCGGATCTTACTGACGGCCTTTAGAAACTCAAACTGTTTAACATCTATCATACTACTCAGAT